>NC_064850.1:22573075-22788075 GCF_024139225.1 Suncus etruscus
TGAGCACCATTTTCTTGAGTCTGTGTTTTAGTGTGGGAGAATGACGACTCTCCCTATTTAATGTCTTCAGTGGCTACTACAACCCAGGAGTGGAGAGGATGGACTGATAGGCACAGTACAGGATGGAATGGTACTTGGGAGCTTTCTCAGGTTCAAGGGCTAAATGTTTAGTGAATTCTAATTAGAAATAAATGAAAACAAAATTAAGACATTGAAAATTCCAGTCATTAGGACTTTGAAGTTATGATCTTGGGCTTTACATTTGGACTTTAAAGGGCCTTCTTGATAATTTTATTTTTATTTTAGAGATGAAGAAATTCAGGGTTTTTTTTTGGGGGGGGGGGTTGGGTCACACCTGGCAGTGCTCAGGGGTTACTCCTAGCTCTATGCTCAGAAATTGCTCCTGGCAGGCTTGGGGGACCAGATAGGATGCTGGGATTTGAACCACCGACCTTCTGCATGCAAGGCAAATGCCTTACCTCCATGCTCTCTCTCCAGCCCAGAAATTCAATTTTTTAAGAGTTTGAACAGGGCCAAAGAGGTGACTAGATTGAGAGTTGAAACTAGATGTCTCTATTTTCAATTTCTTCTTGTTTTTTTCTATTTTATTTTTGGTTGTTTTTATCTGTGCTTATATATTATTCCTGGTTCTGCACTCATGGATCATGCCTGGCAGTGCTCAGGGTAATATATATGGTACTGGGGATTGAACTACAGTTGAACACATGCAAGGCAATTTCTTTAACTGGGGAATTATTTCTGTGGTTCACCTTGGGATTATGTGGAAAAACTCAAACATTCTCATATAAAAGATATATGGCCTTATTGGCCATAATGATCAGGACCCTATCAGGACAAGTAAATTGGGATCTTTGCTCCCTCCCACCACGTCTTGTGACTCCCTCATTAGTGAATTTGATGGGTCAGAGAAATACTGTTTTCAAGACTTCACCATATATGAGATACCATGCTAGATCTTTAAAAACTTGGTCACACATAGAATAGACCTTACTTTTTCATCTCAGCAAACAGTGAACAAGATTATCTTGATCTTCTAGCCTGCCTTTTTGCAAAATAAATAACAATGTACAAATGAGCTCAGAAATAGTACTTAAAGCAGAACTGCTGGGTCAACTCACAGAATCATGAGATTCAAGATATTTTTGTGTTAAGCAGTCTTTTTTTTACACAGCAAAAATAATGAACAATTTTTCAGTAGAAACTGAAGTTCAGAAACATTTAAATAATGTCTAAAGTTCCAGAGCTATTACATGTATAAGATACATATTAAGGTTCATGCCACTCCAGTCTGGTTGTATTCCACAGTTCTGTGGCAAGTAACCCAAATTGATAGTAATAAAGTGAGGGACCTTGTATCCCAAAGAGCAGTTCATTTCAAGTCTCACTTAACTGGGAATACAATCTATAAAATTGGGCCTTACTTTGTTAATACCATAGAGTACAATATAATCTCACAAACCTAGACTGTATCTAACCTAGACTTTTACATTATCAGGCTTTATGTTTTTCCTGTTTGGGCCATCATCATATATATGGTACATTCTTGACAAAATTTCCATAAATTGCACATGATTGTCTGGTGTTGCCTATGTCTGACAGTATGAATTTAGTATACATATTAGGAGACCCCAGTCATTTCTTTTTAGGCAAAAGATCCCTCCAGCCATATATGATAAGCAAAAAATAACTTGGGAAGGAATGGAAAAATGGGTTTACCAACTTCTATGGTGTCCAGTTATGAGTCAAGAAAGGATCGCTTCTTTGAAATTGCTAGCAAAGAGGAATGTCTAGCTACACACATTGGGTCCCAAAGATAAGTTCCCTGAATGAGGAGATTCCAATTAAAGTAAATATCTTTATGTAACCAAGTTGGCTCCAGACATTAGTGCTAAGGATTCACTTAATGAATATCTTAAGTGGGAGTTTTTCTGGAGTTTCTGAATTAGAAGAACATAGAGTATGAACAAAAGAATAGAAAAGTGACCATAAAGGCTTGTGATGCAAGAGTACTCGGACTCCTCCTTTGAAACCAGTACATTCATTTAACTATATTTAAAAAAGGAAGGGAAAATGACAGAAAAGTTGGTTGTTCATGTAGAATGCAAATATCTTTGAGAGAATTACATTTTCAGAATATAGTTTATTAAAACCTTGGTCTGTAGCTACAAACCTAAGGTAGAACTGAGAAAACCAAACTCCAGAACAGAACAGCACCAGCTTCCCCTCCAACAGGGGAAGAGGAAGAACCATATAGTCCCAAGATATGTCTAATCCTTCTTAAGATTTTAGATGTTTGATAATGCCTATTTTATTAAATAAAGCCTCACAGGATGCTTGGGAGGGAAGCCAAATGGCTAATTTCGAGTAGGGGAAGAATTATTTATTACTTTTTGCTGTGTATAAAAAAGACTGCTTAACACAAGGATCTTTTGTTTCTCATGAGTTGCTGAGTTGACCCAGCAGTTCTGTTTTAAGCACTATTTCTGAGCTCATTTGTACATTGATAATTATTTTGCAAAAGGCAGGGCTAGAAGATGAGGATAATCTTGTTCACTCACATAGGGGTCTCATTGCTCCTAGATGTGCTTGTTTCCTTTCTTCAAGGCTCTTTTCACGTGCCTCTTACTGCTTTCAGCAGCATCACTGGAACTTTCTTACATCATCATGGCTAGGTTCCCAAGGAAAGAAAGTGGAAACTCGGGTATTTTAGAATTGGACCTGTACCTAAGCAGCAGCACTTTGCTAGCTATTTCCTATCTATCAAAGCAAGTCTCAAGGCTAGTGAGCTTCAAGAAGGAAAACTGACAATATCTTTTTATAGTAGCATGTGCACACAGAAATGGGATGAATTACTGGCAGCCATATTTACAAATAAGTTTCCATCAGAAGTATGATGTTGAGATATAAGAAATAGCAATAAGAATTCTATGTTCCCATTCTTTATTCCCATTTCTGGTGTTTTATCTCTTCCAAATTTGAAATTTTCTAAATAACTGTAGTGTGAGCACTAATAAGACGACTATTGATGGATTCCTAGATAAATTCCTGGTGACTGTTGGTTGCTAGGGGAACCAACCATGTGATGAGAAGTTTGGAATAGTTAGCATATCACTAGCACCCTCCCCTGCCCCCTTACACTCCAGAAAGGAGATATGAGATAGCAATTGAATTAATCATCAATGGTCAAGGATATGATCAGCCATGCCACTATAATGAAATCTCCATAAAAACTCTACATAATCGATTCTTAGAGTTCCTAGATAATTGAAGACATTAAAGTGGCAGGAGGGTAGTATACTCCTATCCCTCTACTATTGCCATAAGCACCCTCCTATTTGTTGTTCCAATGTTGTTTCCTTTAAAATAAATTAGAAATAGTAAATACAGTATTTTGTTGACCTGAACCCTCTGAGCTGTTACAGAAATTATTGAACCCTCAATGTGTTAGGTTACAAAACATAAAAATAAAACTCAGATTTTATGTAGTTATACTTGAATTCTAGATAAATTAATTTGTTTTGGAGAGCATAGGCCAAATCTAGCAGAGCTCAGGCCTCATTCCTGGCTCTGAATTCAGGAATTATTGCTGGTAGTCCCTAGCATATATGGTGTTGGGTATCAGCCTTATGCAACACAAGAATCTTACCCTTTGTAGAATCTCTCCATACCTAATTGAGTAGTTTTCATCATAATTATATCACAAACTATATTAGCCATAGACTTACATTATAAAAGATTTTGTTGTTTGAAGGGATTCAGAGTGAACCAGGATGCTTAAAGTTTATCTCACATCCTTACCCTTTGGTAACAGTGACTTAAGCAGAGAGTAAAGGGTTTGTGATCTATCCAAGGGAGATTTTTTTTTAAATATTAACTGAGATTCTGTGGTTTTGTAATACAACATAGTATTTTTTTTCACGCATATAATTCCAATAGCATACCTATTACCAGTGTACCTACCTTTGCAAAGGAGAGGTTTTTTTTAATTTTCCAGGCAGATGATGGATAGGTGATTTTCGTTTTACACAAGGCTTGGTCTTACCGTATTTTCCGGCGTATAAGACGACCTCCTAATTTTTATAGTCTCAGACCATCTTTTGTTACTTCATATTGTCTTGCCGCACGCAGCACAGTTATTGTGTTCCCTGGCAAAGTTTACAATGTTCCTGTGCTGCAACTGTATGTACCACAGTGAGCCAATCACAACAAGCCAAGGTTCAAAGGGTATACTGTAATAGACTTTCTCTCTGACTCTGGCCAACCTGAGCAGACCTTTTACAGTGTAGATTCGGGCCCAGAATATTGTCTAATTTGCATGCATCAAAAGCCTGCTTGGATTGGCTGAGTTAGAGACGCTGTCCGAGCAGCCTTGCAGTGATTGGTGCAGGATCGAGTTGGAAAATTCGTTTCGTGGCAATATCCAGATGATTTTCGTGTAGCGGCATATTGAAAAGTTTTACGGGATATACTCAGCATATAAAACGACCGTGATTTTCGGTTGACTTTTTTCGTTTCAAAAGTCGTCTTATACGCCAGAAAATACGGTAACTCTGCAGTCAGAGGCAGGTTCCAAAGGACCATATGGGATTCCAGGGATTGAACCAGGTCAGCCAAGTGCCCTTATCTGTTATACTATAGCTCCGACGTTTCCAATGATAGTATGGAGTGAATTGGTATCCACTCTGTACTTCAGGACTTAAATATTTTATTTGGTTTGTTTGGAAAGCCACACTTGGGCAGTGCACAGGGGACTAGATGAGACGGAAGAGATAGAACCAGGGTTCATTTCATGCAAGGCAATCACCTTAACTTCTTTATTATTTCTCTGACTTAACATGGGTGTTTTGAAAAATAAAACAAACAGCTTAAGTCAGAGGGGATCTTCAACTATATATCTAAACATAGGTCAACAAAACAGAAAGTATGAGATCCAAGCTATGCTAAACAAACTTAAAATGTGTCTGTTGAAGAGGCTGGCTAGGGGGTGGGGGTTGGTAAATGGCCACATTGATAGAGGGAATACTGGTAATGGGCTAGTTCTTAAAAAAATTATATGACCTACAACCCAACCTTGAATAACTGAATCACACTGCCTAAAATAAAAAATTAATTAAAATAAAAAATAACTAAAACAAACCTAAGCTAGGAGCTAGGTCTCTAGTGGTAGAGCATGTTTCTAGCTTGTTCAATGTCCAAGTTCAATTCCTGGCATTTCAGGTCTATTTGTCTACTAGTCCTATTGGGTGTGCCCCTAATTAAAACCCAATTAACCAAGTCTAGGTCAGCATATTTCAAAGATTAATATACCATAAATTACTTGTAGATCTTTATAAAATGCAGATTTTTTATTTAGATAGCCCAGAGTAGGACTCAATTCCACTTTTTTTTTGGTGGGGGTGCATACACCGTACTGCTCAGGGGCTAGTCCTGGCTCTGTGCTCAGAAATCATTCCTGGCAAGCAAGCTTGGAGGACCATATAGGACGCCTGAATTGAAACCCAGGTCTGTCCTGGGTGGGCGGCATCCAGGGCGAAAGCCCTATCATTGTGCTATCTCTCTTGCCCTCATTTCCACCTTTCTAACAAGCTCCCCAATGATGTACACACTTTGGGCCTTGCAAAGAGACTAGAAGGTCTTTGCTTCAAGTTCTCAAGCATTGTGTCCAAAAAGTAGTCATAAACAATGCATAACTAAAATGTATGACTAGGGGACTGGAGAGATAGCATGGAGGTAAGGCATTTGCCTTGCATGCAGAAGTTTGGTGGTTCAAATCTCATATGGTCCCCTGAGCCTGCCAGGAGCGATTTCTGAGCATAGAGCCAGGAGTAACCCCTGACTGCTGCCAGGTGTGACCCCCCCCAATAAACAAAAAAAATGTTTGGATGGGTGCCATAGAATTTTATTTATAAAAGTCTATGTATATAGTAGCTGTCCTCTTACTCTCTTTAATTTTCTGACCCCTGGCATATTCCCTTCTCTAAAGAGAACCTGTGGTGCTCAGAAGGGAGGTTCGGAAAGGATTGTCCTAAATCCCTTACTCTCAAGTACAAATCTCTCTTTGCTCATAATTACTTCAAGTCTTCAGTTAATATTTGGTTCTTTATTGAAATGCAAATTCCCTGAACTAGGAATCCTTTAAAGCTGATAAATAGTCATTACGTCCCCGAATAAATGTGTTTAGGATCTCTCTGGTTGCCTGGAATGCGAAAGTTAGTTGAGGCTATTAATAATTTTTTCTTTTGTCTAGTGTGGACAGCTGGTCTTTACTTTGCTCACTGCAGTTAAGAAACACTTACAAAGCTGATGTCTAAAATATTCATCAAAAAAGAGTAGCTGGGAGTGTGGAAGGAAGCAAGTGCACTGGATCAGAATTCTGCTGACTTGTTCCTAGGGACTTCCTGGGAGGTGGTACTTGCAGTGAAGACTATTACAACTTCAGGAAAACCAGGATACAGAGAATGCAGGAGAGAATAAGGCAGCTCACAGGTGACATATCTCACATCATGGTTGTACTGGTGACAATATATCTCCACTAAACTCCAAGATGCATCGTAAAGTATTACTTAAGGGATTGCATCTTAAGTTCACTTCAGCTTGAGAAGGAATCAGGCTGGGGGAAGTTGCTTGTGGTGTTGACATAATACTGCACAATTAAGCACTTTGCTGGCACTTGTTTGTTCTTTAGTGGTTAAGAGTAATAACCCAATGGGTATAAATATTGTCTGACTAGTATGTATCAGGTACTTTCATTATATCAGGTAAATGTTTACCACTCGCATCCTACTCATGCAACCCTATGACTGAGTATTTTTTATTTCTCAGTTGTACAGGTAATTATGTAGTCTGAGAAGTATTATGACTTCTCCAAAGTCACATGACTAATGTAGTTGAGCCCAGTACATTACCCTTCAGAGCCTTAATAGTTTCTGAATATGTAGCTCCATAGTCTTGCCTGGCATCTTCTCCAAGCTTCTAAGAGTCCTTTCTGTACAATTTCTATAATGGGATTCATGTCTTTGATAAGATATTTAATACATTGACTCTGTTTTCATCCATGTTTATAAAGGGACTGGTGATGGAGATATATTATCAGCACATGTCTTGCATATGCTAGGCCCTATGTTCAAACCCCAATCTATCCTTCCCTTCAGGAAGAGTAAAGGGATAGATAACAATTCACCTATTCATTTCTTTATTCTCTACAATGCCTATTTTCTCCATATCCACAGTCTCATCTTGTTGAATAATTTTCTACCCACAAGGAAAGTTGATGAGGCCTAGAAGTTCTCAATGTGGTTCAGGGCCAGCAGCAGTATCTGAGAATTGTCAGGAATGTGGAGTTCTTTAGATCTACAAAGTCAGAAATTTAGAGATTTCGGCCAGGTCATTTGTTACACGGGCAAGGTAGAGAATATAAGTGTAAAGAACTTAGGAATTCAAATCAGTAGAGACAAGTTGAATTTTGTTTGGCAATATTCTCACCATTCTTAGCCCATTTACTCTGAGACTTAGTTTCCTTTTCTCTTGTGGTGTCCCATGATCTTCTAGGTTTCTTTAGGAAGAGGTCAAATCAAAGCATGGTGGCAGGATGCATTCGATATATGAGTGCATCATTAATGTCATGAGTACCTACTATTGGTGCCTTCCTCTTGTACATGACAAATAATTGGGCAGAAACAGGCTTTTGTCTGAGAAAGGGCACAACAATTAGTCACATAAGTAATATTTATATAGCAGGCCACTATTTTTAGAAAACTTTTGAATGATTTGATTTCATCTCTTTACACCCTTTTTTGCAAAATAGACTTAATAAAAAAAGAAGCAGAAACTCAATGTGTTCATGATTTGCCTGGGTTGCCACAGCTGATCTGTGACAAAGCCGAAGCTTAAATGAGTCTCTTGATTCAAAATCCAGGGCTTCCTACTAAAACCAGAGATCAACGACATTAGCAGCCAGCACCAAATATCTTCCAGCCAGCTGTTCTCCACCTCGAATGCACACTGCAGTCAGCTGGGGACACTGTAAAAGTTCTTAGACCAATTATTCCAAATCTCTGGGCGTGGTACTCTGGCATCAAGATATTGTAAAGCTCCCCAGGAGGTTCAGTTGCTGTTAAGGTTGAACACTCAGCTTGAAACTCCCTGGAAATCCTATTAGGCAGTGATGCTCATCTCTAGCTACGCATTAGAATCATCTGAGGAACTCTCTAAAAGCCTGTGCCTGGCCCCATCCCAGATCCCAGAGTTCTCTGGGGTTGGTAGTTACTATTTTTTAAATTCCTCAGATGATTCCACCCCCAGCTAGGGTTGAGAACCATAGAATTACTCAGGCTTGAAGTAGATTCTTCTCCCCTGACTGAGAAGCCCACCTCCCTCCCCTTCTAACCTCGAATGTGGGCAAAGAGGAGCTTGTAACAAATGTCAACACACGCTATGCATGTAGTTCACAGACTGTACAGTTAGAGGTCTTGTGTTCTTATTGCTGTTCTCCAATAGAGTTTCAGCAGTTGATGGGTAAGGATTATCTTTGGAACCAAGCCCATCATTCCTGTCTCTGGCCATAGCAGAGTCCTGAGACATTCCCTGGACCCCTATGTCTCAAGTACACCATTTAGTACTTATCTCTAACTGACACCCTAAGGCTTATCTCACAAGGCAAAGTTTCCAAAAATAGGGAACCAAAGCCTGAGAAAAGGATTGATTTAAATGAAATCCCTTGGGTTACTCCTTGTCTGGAGGTACCTGATAATCACTGATAAGTAATAGAAGAGAGATTGAAAGAATGAGAAGAAGGAGAAGAAGAAGAAGAAGAAGAAGAAGAAGAAGAAGAAGAAGAAGAAGAAGAAGAAGAAGAAGAAGAAGAAGAGAGAGAGAGAGAGAAAGAGAGAGTAAGACATTCACCTTGCATGGCACAAGCCAGGATTCTATCCCATTTCCACCATTATATTTGTCCCAGAACACACCAACAATAATCCTTGAGCACAGGAATGAACCTTGAGCACAATAGAGGAAAGAGTGGTGAAGGGGAAAGGAAAGAGAAAGAAGGGGAGAAGGGAAGATGATTTTTGACCATCTGGAATATGGATAAAATAGTTAAGTTGAGAGATCCAATGTTTGGACTTGCCCAAGTTATGTCTGTCCCTGAACACAAAATGAACCCAAACCTGTTGTCTGTGAATATAATCCCCCCCCATACGACCACACAGACAGTGAAACTTACCTAGCTGTTACTTAGCAAACTTCACCAATCAGAACTACATTAACTAATCAGAACTACAAAAAAAAAAAATAAAATTGCACACAACAGATCTGAGTGTAGATCTTCCCACCTCTTTGCAGTATCAAACTCAAACCTCACAGATGCAGGCATGTGCTCTACCACAGAGCCACATCTTCTATGATTTCCTACCTATTTTTATGTTGATAAGAGTGCTGAACCCCTTAAAACTTGGGCACACAACACAAATACTTTTCAGCTCTGTGTTTTTATGCTCCTACAGGCAAGTCCAAAAATCTCCATTAAGCTTCCTTGGCTATAAATGGACCTGATATGAGATTCTTAATCTATATCATAACTAAGCAGAGCCACAATTCTCCCTGAAGGGAGTTTTTTACTCAGAAATATGACTGGTACCAGCGTCAGTTGATGACTGCTTTGATCTGGGGCACTTGGATTAGCAAGTCTCTTGCAGTAAGACTGAGTCAGACTTGCCTCTTAACATTCATTATTGATGAAATGATGGTATATTCCTCCTACAGTAGTGTTCACTGAATATAGTGTTTAATGAAGTTGGCTTTCCTTGAACTACCCTGGAGATGCCTGGTACAAATGAGCTATTTGGGACCAGAGCGATAACACAGCGGGTAGTGCCTTTGCCCTGTATGCAGCTGAACCAGGTTTGATCCCTGGCATCCCACATAATCCCCAGAGTCTGCCAGGAGTGATTTTTGAGCACAGAGACAGAAAGTAACTGAAGCACTGCTGGGAGCACCTGCTCCAAAACATAAACAAACCAAAAACCTCATAGAAAACAGAACCCCCAAAATACTTGGATCTTTAGATTTGCTAGAGAGCGTTGGAACTGGGAATTTCAACACTTTGCTAACTCTTTGTTGTATCTTCTGTGTCTTCTGGAACCACAGTTCTAACAGTTTTGGCATATTTAGGAAGGCTGGAGTCACTGGTGCTTGGGGATAAGCAAGTGAGATCCTCAGACTGCGGAGCATTGGATTAAGAGAGAATGGCTTAGCTAAGCGAGGTGAGAAGGGAATCGAGGTAGTGTCTAGGGAATGTGACACGGAGGAAAGAACATGCATGCGTGCACGCAAGAGCATGCTCAGGCCTGTGGCCCAGCCTCGGGGGGCAGCTGTCTTTGCTGCTTAGATATTCATAGCCAATTGCTTTCATCGTTCCTCACTTTATTAGCTTTTGCCAAGTAGTTCAGCTTTTACTAAGGGCGCCCGGGTTTATGGCAGCAATATTTCTCACAGTGTCAGAGATAAAATATCAAGCTAATAACAGACTCCCTGCACATGCAAATCGGACAAGAAAGGCAATCTCATCCGGGAGCAAGTCCTACCAGAGAATGAGAAGTGGTCTGATTTTTGAGAAATCAGTCGGTGGGATTGGATACACTCGGCGTCTTGCTAGGAAGATGAAATAAATGATTTGTGGTATAAATGGTAGCAGCTGCAGAAAAGAGCATTTTCCTACACCTGCTTCTTTCTCAGGGGCTAGGGGTTCCCAGAGGGCTCCGGCAAAGGTCCAGAGGCTTGACTGGGGACTTTACAGAGACTTGACTTCACTTTCTGCTTTTATTGCCACTTTTCTGCATGGATCCGTGCAAGAAACCCATTGTTCTCCCTCATGGGTAATAAAAGAAAATATTAAGGGCTGATTGGGGACCTGAGAGGGCTTTTGTACAATCCCAGAGTGTTCTCTGGGTCACAATCAGGCTGTTGGACCTCCTATTGCTTCTTTCATGTGGAGGATTTTAGCAAGATCATGGTGTTGAAGCTAAGACTTGGGGAAACCCCCTCCCCTGCAGTATGTGCCGCAGTATGTGCTTACCCAAGTTTGATTCCCAGCACCATATCAGCTTCCTGAGCAGCAGCAGATATGGACCTGGAGGCCTCTTAGCATCACTGGGGTGGCCTGGTAATCCCTGGCATATTGTACCCACAGGCCATTGTTCTAAACTTCTGTCTCACATAGCTGAGGATCACTGGTAGGGTCCTGAGGCCTCCTGTGTACCACTTATAAGCTACACCTCATCTCTGACAAAAAGAAAATCTAATCATTTAAGTGAGCAAAAGCATTGCTTCTTTCTTGTGCTCCAAGTATTTTACTTATACTCTAAAACTCTTCAGGTTCTTGTAGGGGTTTGTGGTTCTCAGGGACTTTGGAGAAAGTCAGAGTGCTTATATATGAGAAGCCTTTCAAGCCTGGGATTCCTTCATTCAGGGCTTGGGGAGTGGAGTAATGTCTGGGCCATGGGTACTGGCTCCATGACAAAGTTTTAGAGACTAAGTGTAGGGATGGTAGGAAAATAGTGATCATCTCTAAATCCTTGCACTACCCCCCTACTATCAGGTAGGTTCTAGCACCACTGGGTGGTTCTTGCTTGCAGCTTGAACTCTGCTCTTACCACCTTGGGGTCACCAGTATCAGATGGCCATCAGTCTAACATTGAACAACTGGACAATTTTTATATCCCTCTGACATGTTCCTTGAAGTTGGGTGAGCTTCTAACATCCCTGCCTGGCCTTCTGTTACCAGACCTACCTCATGAACACACAAAAAAAGTCTTTTCCACTGGGAAAAATTGGAGTAATCAGTCATGGTATGAATATTATCTCAAGAATCTCTTTCCTTCTTTAGATTAGTGGCCGTTGTGTTGTAGAATGGAAAGGCAGGTTGGGGGCACAATGATAGAGAACTTGTCTTACATATGCTTGACCCATGTTCATTGCTCAGCATCTTATATGGTACTTGTATGAGCATCTTATATGATTTCATATGAGCACTGCTGGTAGTGCAGTGAGTGCAGAACCAGAAGTAACCACTAAAAATTGCTAAGTATATCCTCCAACACCCCCCAAAAGAAATGGGAGTCATGTTTCTTTGCCACCCTTTGCTAAGTGACAGAACAAGCTCTGGAAGGATCCATGTGTGTTTGGATCCAACTATGTGTTTGCACATAGTTGCACATAGTTGCACATAGTTGGTGGTGTGTCTGGAATGAAATGAACTCTTTGATTTTTAACTTTATGACCTATCCATAACCCCCATCATCTCCAGCAGAAACTTATAATATTGTTTCACTGCCAGTTTGTGCACAGATCCTTCTGACACACAGTTAGGACACAAATAATGTTGATATTCAATGCCTACTGGGTAGGAGACTCTAGATTTCTCCAGGAAGGGTGATGGTGACCAGGGGATAAGTGGTGTCCACTAGAGGAGAAAGATGTTTTGTTCATACAGTTTTGTGTGCAGGGTAGGAATGAAGATGGTTGACAGCTAGGGCTGATGAATGGTGTGGGAGAGTTCATGGGGCAGGAGCAATAATGAGATAGAGGGTGTGCATTACAGGCAATTACTATTTGAATAAGTTATCAATGGAAAGATGCACAGGAGTAGAAAGCTGGTTTATTAACCCCCTGAAGTTATGTTCACAACATTTTGAAAAACTTTATGAATTGCTGTGAATTACAAGCTCAGTGACAAATTCTGAAACTACAAGAATCTCTGATTGCAGTTTCTGTAGCAGGCGATATTTTATGGGGACAATTTAAAACAACAGTATTATGTATTTTCAAACATCAAAGTAGATGAGAAAGAACGAGCTCAGGGGGATCTTATGAATTTATCTGCCCATGAACAATCTTTGGTATAAATCCTTCTTACAATTTTTCAGTTTTATCTGCTTTCTTTCTTTTGCTATTATATATTTCTCCAGGAGCACAGCCTGGGGCTAAAATGTATAATCCCAAGGAGTGTTTTACCTACTCACACCCTTCATGAAAATAGAGTTCCACACAGAAGACCACATGTCTTTCTACCCCTCTGCCTAAACTTCCAGTATTTCTCTTTTCAAGTGGCAAAATCATAAATAGGAACAAGTGATTTCATTTTTAGGGTCCCAAAGGGCCTTGCTGATTCTATGATGTCTCCACTATCTTCATAGCACTGCCAAGCCTTAATTTCAGGAAACAGCATTCGGTTTGGAATCAAGTACCTCTACTTATTTTTAAGACCTATTATGAAACTTGGTCTACTGGAAGGCTGTGATTTCTCATTGATAACGAGGGGCTAAAGGCCAACTTTCTCTGGCACAGGAGCTTGAATTATTAGAAGGTGGATTTTTGTACTAAGCTTTCTTTAATGGATGGGGAAAGATAGAGGATGCCAGTTTGCTTCATGTTTTCCATAAAACAGTTATATGGTTTAAGTAATCTTCCCAGTCTAGAGAGGATAAAATGGAGGTTCAATGATGGTAAACAGCAAGTAAAATAGAAATCATTCAAGTAAATAGAAATTTGAATCATGATCCATTGGACTCTGTGTTTTGCCCCACACCTGTTCCTCTGAGTTTACAGGTGAATAAGCATCCCCCAGGAATAAGTTTAAAATGCTTTTAACCTGTCTTAGACATTTACATTCATAGATGCAATTTAACAAGATCCTGTTCAATTCCCAGGAGAGATCCAAATTGAAGTGTACCAGGTTCAAAATGGAAACAAAGCTATGGAAGAGCCTATGTATTCAATTTACAGTAAGGAGAGGATGCAATACCAGCATCATTGGCATTCTCTACCTCACACCACATTAGAAATGAAGAAAAGTAGATTCTGGGTGAAGAAAGAATGGTCCACAATTACTCTTGGGTCCTTTTTTATAATGACCTGTTCTAGATGAAATGAACTTGAAGTCTTTCTCAAACTGAAAATCAAAATAATTGATTGAGTTCTTTAGCCAGCTACTATTGGACACGCCTATACCTCTTTAATAAAAGTGTTCTCTTTTATTAAATGTGGTATCACCTCCTTCAAAAGCCTGTGGTCAGGACCAACAACTTTTGCATCCCCTGGGAGTCTAGGTCCCTACCATAGCCTTACTAAGATCACCTGGGTGTGGGAGTCCAGACTAGACTTAACATATTTACAAGTTCTATAGATAACTCAAGAGCTGCCCTTTAGGGGCTGGAGATCATACATCAAAGAAGTGCCTGAATGTAGTGAAATATTTGCCTCTACCTGACTTTCAAGTGCATCTTTTGCAACAGGCCCTGAGTGCTCCCCTGGGCACTGAGGCCACATTACAATGAAATGATCACTTAAAGGCGGTCACTGCACAGAGGGCTTGCAGACAGCCAATTCATTAACTGAGAGCAACTTCTTGCAAATTAAAAAAATGTTAATGATCAGTTATGAAGCATTGAGAGCCTATCAGGGACCACATGCCTCGAATGAGCATTGACCATATGGTGTCTTTGGAAGCTAATATTGATTCTCATTATTTTAAACGATTACAAACATTGCAGGTGTTTTGTAATAATCTCCATTGTCTAATTAGAACATGCGTGAAACGAGCTCTTTCCACTTGCTAACGAATATTGATTGGAACAGCAGAGTCCCCTTGCATAGAAAGGATTGGGGCTGCCTGGCCAAGTAGTCAGCCAGTGCCAAGCCCCTTTCTCCCTAAATTATTAATCCTGGGGATACAGGCAGTTTGACAGGCAGGTATTCATGGGTGCCCAAACCTGATTCAATCCAGATTCAGTCTCCAATATTGTCTTTAAGCAGGCAGGAAGCTGAGAGATTTGGATGGACCATTGGTAGACACTGTTGTAACCTTTCCTTTCTTTCTCATTCCTGAAGTTCTTTTCTTTTCCACTTCCTACATCTTATTTGGTTATCAGCCATCCTATATCTAGGTTCTTTCTAGGAACCCTATTTAATTGGGCTAATTCACTTTAGCTTTTCAGTGACACACTCTCTAGTTATAAACTTCAAGTGGCTCATATGTCTTTATCATCTGTGCCTGGAAGTTCCTTGAAGGTTAAGACAGGTTCCATGCTTCTTTGGTTTCCCATCTCAAGGCTTAGCAAGTGCTAGAAGTGCTGCTAAACATTGTGGAATGAATGAGAAAAACTCTGAAGATGTACTCTTGGTGCTCAATGGGTGTTGCACAGATGCTTGTCTATCATAATTCATTAATCTGACAAAATTTACCCTGTACTAATCACAGCACCAGGGAAAGTACGTAGGGAGATTTGATTTTTGTGTACCTGAGACTGGCTGTTCTCCTAGGGAGAAAAGGTGGTATGTTGCTGCTGAAAGGCTCAGGAGAGGCAAATATACTAGAATAGGGAATAATGCTTGTGTTCAGTGTTCAAAGGAAAGACATAATTAAAGAGCTCAGTTTAGGGATGGTGGGAGGTTCGGGGGAACTTCCCCACAAAGAATGATAGGAGCAGGGCTTAGGGACAGGAGTGGGCCTGTTCACAAGGTATCAGTGTGACAAAGTCAGAGACTTCAGTTATAGAGGACTGAGACGGAAGTTTAAGCAAACTTCTGGGGGTCTGCTCTAGCATTTTCAGAAACAACTATTTTATTCTGAAGGCAAAAAATCTATTTGCGAGTTAGATTTGCATTATGTTTAATAGTTTTTTAAGATTTGTAATTTAAGAAAAAAGTACTCTGGTAATATTATAATGATGGGAACTGGAATAGGGGAGGTATGTAGATTTGAGAAGACATTGGAATCAGAGCTAAATGAGGAAGATGAAGGGAAAAGTTCTAAGGCTTCAGAATTTTCATTTAATGTGACCATACCAGCCTTTTCTTTTCATGGAGTTATTAAAAAAATAGAAAAGTCTAGAGTAATATTATAAACACTCATGTGTCCATTTCACAGAAAAAAACATCTGTATTTTTATCATATTTGCTTTGAAACTATTTTTTAACTATAAGTTTTCTTTAAATTACAGATAATTGTTCTGTTTTATTTCATACACTACCCCACTGTCAGAGTCAAATATTTGTATATTTGGGAGCCACATCTGGTGATGCTTAAGGCATTCTGGCTTTCTGCTCAGGAGTCACTTCTGACAGTGATTAGGGGTTTCATATGTGGTGCTGAGGATCGAAGCTGGGTTAGCTGCATGTAAAACCAAAGCCATATCTGTGTACTATCTCTCCATCCTCCTAAGTAGCTATTATTAAGAATCTGATATGCATCTTTCTAGACCAGGCATTTTTTTTACATTATTCTGATACTTAAATTTTCATAAAAATGATATAGTATTTATAGAAATGGTTACCATAGTTTTTCTGCAAATTGTTTTAGTTAGTGTTGACACTTTTAGCTCTAGTTTATTCATTTTGTCTGATATATATAGCTATATTTCTATAATCTGAATATGTTTTATTTACCCATTTCCAAGTTGCTATATATATATATACATATCAATTGTTTATAATTATTAGCCTGTGAAAACATTTCAGTAAAGGCAAACATTTTGCATGCTTGTCCTGTGCACTTTTATAAAGATCATTCTAGGTTGTGTACTAAATATGGAATTACTGGCCCTAAGGAATACACATTTTTAATGTTTAGTGCACATTGTCAACAACTCTCTGATGAAGTCTGACTATTTAAAACTCCCACCAACGTTGGAATGGTTTGTTTCTCCAAGTCCTTTCTAGTAATTGCCTTAAGATTATATTTAAATTTTGAGGCACCATGATATACAATATTAGTACTGATTGGGTTTCAAATACTCAGTGTTCCAACAACAAAGTCTCCACCGGAGTGTTCATCCCTTCCCAATTCTCTCTTCCTATCAACTGAGTGATAAGATCATTTCTGGTTATCAGTTCTTACATTCTGATGCTTTTGTCTATTTTTTCCTTTTACTATGTTTCTTTTTTTTTTTTTTTTTTTTTTTTTTGGTTTTTGGGCCACACCCGGCGATGCTCAGGGGTTACTCCTGGCTGTCTGCTCAGAAATAGCTCCTGGCAGGCACGGGGGACCATATGGGACACCGGGATTTGAACCAACCACCTTTGGTCCTGGATCGGCTGCTTGCAAGGCAAACACCACTGTGTTATCTCTCCGGGCCCTTTACTATGTTTCTTTACCCAATATCCATATTTCTTTGTCCCTTACAATGTTTATCTCAAACCCCACCGATGAGAAAGATCATTCTGAATCTTGGACAATTTTGCCACTCTGATATGAATGAGTTTTCTTTGCAATTTTTTTATTGCTAGCGATATTGAGTTATTTTCTACACGAGTAAACTTCCTAAATATTTCTTTTCCTATGCATTTCATTTCCAATCACTTTGCTCATTTAGTTTGGGTTATCAATTTTTAATTGCTTTGTTGGAATCTTTGTAGATTATGGATGCCTATATTTTTGTTTATATATTTATAGATGCACATATATATAAGAAATATAAACTACAAATTATATCTGTGCATAGATATATATATGCATATATAAACTGTGGTTGTTTCAATGAATATGATAAAATTTAATAGGTAAAATAAAAGATTATTATGGGCTCCTGTATAAGAAGCACTTTGAGTCTACTGGGAAAATTTATGGAGGTAAACCTCACTTTTCTCTTTAACTATAGTCTTTAAAGTAAAGGTTCTGTCCTAAAATCTGAAATTTTTCTGGCCTTATTGTTGTTGATATTTACTTGTTAGTGCCTATTTACAATCTTTTATGTTCTTTTATCTTGGTTGATAATATCTATGAGGTATAAACCCCGCATTAAAAATTCTGAAAAAATGATATGAAGTAGTCATTTGATAAAATCATTTTGTTAGAATCATCATTTGATAGAAGAAATAACCATCTAACTTAATTACATCTATGTACTCAACAAGGGAAGTCTCTGTAAATTTTCGGAGTTTATGAGAACAATAGACACAGCATTGAATTTATGGTCTTATTTTGCATTTTATTCAGTCTTAGTAGCCAAAGAACTCAGAGGAAAGGGTGGAAAATGTATATAGTGCCTCTTGATGGGGGGATTAAAGAAATTTGCCATTTATTCTCCCTCTTATCATGTTATTTCTTCTACTGTTGCCTCAGCCTCTTCCAAGACACCCATATTTGAGAGCTACCTAAGTATTTTTGTTTGTTTTGGGGCCACACCTGGTGATGCTCAGGGGTTACACCTGGCTATGCACTCATAAATCACTTCTGGGTTGGGGGACCATGTGGGAGGCCAGAGATTGAACTAAGGTCCATTTTGGGTCAGCTACATGCAAGGCAAACGTCCTACTGCTGTACTATCGCCCCAGCCCTGAGAGCTACCTAAGTTTTTGATTTTTTGTTCTTTGTTTTTTTGGGGGGAGTGGGCACACCCGTTGACACTCAGGGGTTACTCCTGGCTATGCACTCAGAAATTGCTCCTGGCTTGGGGGGGACCAGATGGGATGCCAGGGGATCGAACCTCGGTCTGTCCTAGGCTAGTGCTTGCAAGGCAGAGATGCCTTACCTCTAGCGCCACCACTCAGGCCCCAAACCTAAGTTTTAACCTGCCTCTCCTATCTCCAGAAAAGTGTGGGCACAGAATTCAATTGAGGCTAATCCAATCTCTAATGATCACTCAGGCAACTATTTTTTTTAATAAATTACTTGAATTGCTTTATATAAAGACTACATAATACATAGTTTGCTCATAATACATTTAGTCTAAGATCAATCCCACCACCAATGTCAAATCCCCTCCACAATTTTCCCCTAATTTCCAAGGATACTCCCTTGACAGGAACAAAATAATATATTTTATAGTGCTAGTTTATAGGTAAATAGTAATAAAATTATGTATTTAAATGTACAACAAGTAAGAAATTTGTGAAATTTAAAGTATCTCACAATGTGGTTATTAAGTCATTGTCAGAGGTTTGCTAAGCACTTTGTTGCTAGCTGATTTTCTATTATGTGTTTTGTTTCTGAACATTAGGTGACTTGATTCCATGTTGAGATCTAAATTGGTGTGTTTCTACTGGGATGACAATATTGAAAAAAAATTGGAGTTGTTCCTGAGTTCATCTCTGTGGCTGATATTTTGGCTTTTTGTTACCCTGATCTTGGCTGCCAGGGCTTCTGGAAGTACAAGAAGGCAAGGTTGGAGTAAGGGGGATTCCTCACTAACTCCAAAAATATCCTAAAGATGTTAGCCCAGATACCAGCATATCTGAAGTTTTTGGTCAGTTTGTCATCTCTTTAGAGATCCATGGTTAAGTAGTAAAGTTTGGTTATTGGTGGTTAAGGATGGTGTGTGTTGCTGGTGTAGCTTTGACTTGGCCTGCCTTCTTCTCCGAAGATTTCTGTTTTTAGCTGCAAGACCAGTAGGGCCATGATTTTTCATGACCTAGTTTACATCTATTTTGAAAATAGAGTGAATCTATAGAGCTGGCCAAATGCAAACATGGCAACTCTAGGTAACTTTTTAAGAAATCGAGTTCTTTGGACACATGAAGGTTATGCATACCATATTTGCCTATTTATTTAGTAAGACCTACTTTTTAGCACCCTTATGGTAAAGAAGGAAGGATCCTTTTGTGTGTTTAGTATTACCATGTGTCTTTGCTAAATACCTCCCCCACCCCATTTACTGAAAGTGATTGAATCCGAGTTCAATCCCCAGCACCTCAGGAGCAAGCCATGAGCATTGCTGGGTGTGGCCCCCAAACCAAAAATAAACAAAATGTGAAGATTATATGTCCAGGGAAAATAAAATATATGATTTTTTTATTATATATACTCCTGGAACATTTTTGGTATTTTATTGTTTTGTCATGTTAGCTTTATGTTTTTTCTCTATTTGAGAAAAATTGCATAAGTATTTGAAAATGAAAAGAATTTTTAAATAATGAAACTTTGAACTAGTACTTACTTATATTGACTTGTTCAGATTCCTACAAAAAATTTCACACATTATAAATATATTCAAATTTTACTTCTTAGGTGACATAGATTATGTCTGAAATGACTGAAAATGGATAGAGTCCAAAAGAATGTAAACTTTAAAAAAACAAACAAAAATAAACAAACCAACAAAAATAATCTTGAGATACATATAGATTCTCTGTTCATTTATATAATTATATAACCTTAACATGATGCCGCAAATAAAATATTATTAAAATATATTTCTTATTTTAATTTATAAAATTGCCAAATACAAGATAAATAAAGAAAAAAAATGTGATGCCAAGGAAAAAGCAGTTGTTAACACAGAAATTTCCTCTCACTTTGTCTTGGCTAAGTTGGTCCTTCTTAGATGGTTTCAATGTTGAAAAGTACTTTTCAGAATATTACTTAGTCTTAAATTTCTTAAACTCACCTAGCTATGATTTATCTAGGGTCACCCAGTAAAGTAAAAAAGAAGGAGTAAGGCTTCAATTCTAGCTTCTTGACCATCAATCCAATTTTTTCTGATAAGAAATGTAGATTAAGTCAGGAATGGAGGAATATTTCAACTCTAGGAATCAAATTTTCTGCATCCCATAAAGGGAAAATCTTTGGACCCCTCCCATATTTTTTAAAAAATATTTTTCCCTCCCATATTGTTAGTGACTCTTACACCCCTTTGGGCCCTGCCTCCTCCACCAAATTCTCTGATTTTGCATTCACCCAGTCTCCCTCCAAGTGGAAACTCATTCCTCAGGGTAATCAATGTCCCTCTCAGCCAGAACCCGGTTACCAGGGAAACCATTCCAGGCAGCTGACTTAGGCTCATTGAGATGCATTGCAGAGCCCAGGGCCTGCCTAAGGGCAACTGCTATCAGAATGGGCAATTTTTGGCAACTCTGGAGTGTATTGTACCAAGTGGGACATGGTAATTATGTATTTATGGCTTTCATTATGTGCCAGTTTAATTGTTATGGATTCATTGTTGTTGAAAAAAAAAATTTTCCCCTTAGACTACTCAGCAAAAGAGGGAAATTGGTGTCATAGGTCAGTGTTCTTCCTAGAGGAGAGTCACTTGGGTAGAAAAATACACCAACTGACTTAATGCCATCTGATTGGTCAGCAAGTTTCCCAAAATGGGATGACAACCCCAGTGTAAGCAGCCCTCACCAACAGCCTTGAACTGTGCCAATAAGAATAAATGAGAATAAAAGAGGGATTGGGTTGACAGGATAGTTTACACTCTCTTTTGGATGGGGCCTTAAAGTTTTCACACACACACCCCCCCCCCAGTGGCTTATCTCTGTGGCCAATAGGTTTTGAAACTGAGATTCTTTTGTAAGTTCTCCAGGGTCATTGGGGGGGGGTATCGATTTTTAGAAATGAAAGTGGTAACAGGGACTAAATGAGGGTTAGCTGAATGCAAAGCAAGTGCCTTTATTCCTGTCAGCCCAGGCTTCTATTTTTTTTTAAAGCAAAGCCAATAAGACTTTATTATTTTTTGAATGTATGTATAACATCATCATCATCATCAAATAGGCTGATTTTAATCATACCATCAGAGAGAATTTTATTTTTATGAAAGAGTTGGACATTAGATTTCTTAAGATAGCCAGTTCTTAAAGAGAGTTTCCCATATGCTGGATATTCATTTACATGCATTTTCCTGGCAGCTCCTCAGCTGTATGACGGCAATGGCAATAATAATAGCAAGAGCTAACATGGGTCCAGTGATGAGATAGGAGAGCCAGCTCAACCTCGCTTTGCCTATATAATTCCCTATAACCCTGAAACAGACCAAAGTTGCGTTCTACTATTTATCTCTCTAATAAGGATCATTCCTCAAAGGCTATTGAGCCAGTCTCTGCTCTGTTCCCAGGGTGGGTAAAAGGAGGAATCAGAGAAAAAAAAAATGACTTGCAAAATGGAAGAGAAATGAGTCTGTTTTGTGGCTCACTGTGATTATGTGCTAAAAATGATGCTAACCCAAGCTCACTGTATAGCCATATATTCCCATGGACTCTGATTCTAAGCACCATCTTAATCTTCATATCAATCCTGTAGTCCTTTATTAGCTCCATTTATTTTCTGTGAGCAAACTAAAGCTCAGAGAAGTCACACAGCTACTAAGTAAGTATTGAAGCCAGAATGTTGAGGAGTGGGAGTGAAAAAAATCTCATCACTCTGATGATAAATTAACTGCTGTTATACACAGGGGCACTACTAGGGGTCTTCATAATTTGCCTCCACCTGAATTACTTGTCCATAGGCCATGTGAAAAGAATTGGCATCTCTAACACATTTGGGGACAATACACATTTCCTTTCTTGATCTCCATGGCTCTTCTATATTAGTAGCTGTGTTTGTGGCCAAGAACAATTGGGTAGCTAGGAAGGTGGTAAGGAATTACTCAACTATGTTATTTGGATGGTCCTCCTCTTCTGATCCCTTCTTTGGGGATAAACTAAAGTTTTGGGTTTGGGTTAAGGTTAGAGTCTCTTTCATTCATTGAGCTTTTGTCCAAAGCACACTGTTGCTTGCAAGGACCTTGTGCCATCACATTATTCAAAAGGGTAAAGGAGTTTTGGGTGAGTGCTCAGCTTCTAGAAGAATTTGTCCCATAAAGCCATGAAACATTAGGCAAGGGCCTTAAAGGAATTTAGCAAGGACTCAACAACATAGTTGTCTTTTCTTCTTTCTTTGTATGATGCTGCATATATTTACTATAAGAAGAGATCTGAATTATTTTCTATTATACTAATAATGTGAACCGGTTTATAGAAATAGGTAGGTGGAGAAATGTAGTTCACTCGTGTAAGAAGCATTCCCATTCATTTTGTGGCTCCATTATATATTTTTTTCCAGATAGAATTTCTTATTGATAGAAAGTAATTTCCAAAGCTGATATTGTCAGATTCGATGACAAGTAACCAATGCTTCTGAACCTTGACTGCACTGTGGAATCAATAGGAAATTTTAAAAACTTCTGGTGTGTGGTTCTCACCTCTAGAGGGTTTTTGTCTTAATTGGTCTCAGGTGTGGCCTGGACATTGTAATTTTTAAGGCTCTCCAGTGATTTCAATGAACCATTGGGCAGCCTTGTCTTCATCTTCCTGGTAGACAGACTGTATTCACAAAGGGCTCTACACTTGGCCTCACAATTTGTTTTAGTGTTCTACTCTTGCAGTCATACAATACTTAGTCATTTTGAATGAAGGATTTTATCTTTCTTTCTTTTTTTAAATTATTTTAAATTTTATTTTGACCAAAGTGGATAACAAATCTTTCACAGTAATATTTTAAGCACATAGTGACATTGAATCAGGGACATTCCCACCACCAATGTTGTCATCCCTACACCCCTGTTCCCAGCAGCCCATATCCCCCTTTTTTTACCCCCCGGGCTGCTTGTTTAAGTGGTCCTCTTTGTATCTAGCATGTTGTAGATTGGGTATCAATTTTGTTGTCATTGGCTTTGGATTTGGTGTTTAAGTCTGATCATTTTTTTTAATTTCTATTTAATGTTCATATGACTGTTTGGTCTTGGTACCCTCCATTATTTCCCTCTCCATTTATGAGGCTGAACAAGATGGTTCAAATTATGTAGTTCTGTTTGAAAGAAAGAAAAAAAAATGGGGCAAAAATCCAACAAGCAAAAAATGGGAGGAGTCCTTCTAGAGGCCATATGCATTGAGTACATATTGCATTATGTAATTGGTTTTGCCACCAGTGTTGAGAGCCCCTAGATTAGAGGAGCAAAAGACACATGTCCCTGTTGACAGTCTTCTTGAAATAACATGTTATTCCTTTAGAGCTCTAAAACATGGGAGATGTCTTGGTAATGTGAGCTATGGTACTTTATGTTATTTTTTATGTGACTTAAAAAAGTGCTCTTAAGATGGCTATAAACTTTTCTTGTTCTTTGTTATTGGCTGGGGAATATAAAATTAGCTGCTAGCTAGTGCAAGAAGCTTGTTGTGAGCTATCTCCATGGACTTCTGATAGAGACTCTGGCAGGCAGACATACTTGAGTTACCGTACAGCCTTCTGCTTGCTCCAAACTTGTTCTATCATCAGTTGACTTTTGGTCTTTCTTGAATTTTTCATCTTTTTTTTTGGCACCTTCCCCATTTCTAAAAATAATTTGCCTTTAGCACTACCTTATACCAGTATGTTTTTGGGAAAGGATCTATCTCATATAAGCTACTTGTTTTCAGTCATTCCTTAACTCTTTGGGGCTTAATGGCTGTCACTACAGCCTCCTTAAAGAACTTTTTTTTTTTTTTTTTTTTTTTTTTTTTTTGCAGAAATGTTAGTTCTTACTCAGATTGCTTTAGTTCAACTTTCCTCCTAAACTTCACTTTTGACACTGTCAAAGATATTTTATATCAAATGATAATGCAAGTTCCTGGGTAACACCCAGATTACTGAATTAGAATTTCAGGGGGAAGAGAACCACTAAAAACTTTTTAAATTTTAAAACAACTTCAAAATGTTTTATTAAAGCACTGCAATTTATAAAGTTATTAATAGTTGAGTTCTAGACATATAATGATTTTTCACACCAGTGCACATGCCACCACAGTGTCAACTTCTTTATCCCGTCAATGATTTTAAGTTTCTTCCATCACTGTCCACCCCTGATGAGCCTGTCCTATGGCTAAAATTTGGCTCTCATAATTTCAATGCTGTTGACTCTGTGGTTTACATATTTAGTTCTAGCATTCTTTAACCCTTGACCCCTAACTCCCATTGTTCTACATTTGTCTGAAAATTACTATTTTCAAAGTCTCTTCAGGTGGTATCTCTGCAGACTAATGTTTGAAACCGTTGCTCAAATCAATGGCATTTTAGTGCTCATAAAACCTAATACGAAGCCTTTGTTTCTAACTTCAGGTGTTAGCTTTATGTCTAAATTATAAAGTGTGAGATATGGTTGAAGAAAATAATAGCATTAACTGTGGCACTGTTATAATTATAACTCTGTCAGTTCTTACTTGTGTTATTGAAAGTGTTTCTCTTTCTCCTCAGAATAGGAAAACAACAACACCCTACTCACTTCATGGGGTTATGGTGAGATTTAAGAGTTTGATAACAGTTCTTTATTAGATTATACGTGTACATTTTGGATTCATACGGAATGATTTCCTGCCAAAGTTAAAGTGAAATGATCACAGGAGGGTTCTAAATATTTCTATTTTTGACAATTTTTCAGGAGATTACTGGTGTCTGGTCTCTTTATTGGGAAAACTTTCTTTTTTTTCTTGTAAAGTTCTCAACCTCTCTTTCTACTAAGGTTCTCTAGCCCTCCATGATCTATGATCCCCTCTATAATAATGATTTCTAATGCCAGGAGTTCTCTATAATACAGGCAACCAAAATTCACTGATTTTTTTTTAAAATATCTGTGATCTCACTCCTTTTTTTGGTAGTTTTGAATTCATTTTATTATTGCTGGTAAGAAAGCATTTTAAGAGCTAAGGAAGGAATGTCTTTTGAAGTTATTAGGATCGCTATTTAAAAATAAATGTGCCCAATTAAAGTGATCTTTAACTAAGATTAAATAAAATATCTGGTTTTGAGACCTTGTATTAGTATGTTTCAAAAATATACTGTGTGAATCCACTATGCTACCAGAGAGGAGAATAATTGATATGGAGTATAATAAGAGACTCGTCTTCAGAGATAGAAATGACACAAATTTTTTAGAAAATGGAAAAAATTCTCACTTATATTGACCCCAACAACTTATCTAGATAGAGTAATTCAAGTATACTGCAAAGGAATATATAAGGGGGCCAGAGTTAGACGGAGATGGACTGGGTGATTTAATGGGTCATCTTTTCTGTAGTTAATTTCTCTGCTCTTATGCTATATTGATTTTGTAAATCACTATTGTCACATTTGCCTCTTCTACCTGTGGGAACTAATGGGTCTTAAAAATGGAATTGAGTGTTGGGGAGTAGATTAATCAATATCAAGACTTATTGACTTGGGACATTTATATTAACTATAGCAAAGTCAGGATTAATTTGGACTTTTTCAATACTTGATTAAATAGTATAGTTTAAATTATCTAGAGAGTATTTTGCGAATATTGTCCTCCAGGATTTGGTTCCATTCTTACCTCTACTTCATGGAAATCTTGCCCTTATTATAGTAAATCTCAATAGTTTTACTGAGATTTATGGAAACCTATTGAGATTTACTATATATCATAGCATAGTGGCTACCACTTTTATGCTTTTTTTTTTTTTGGTTTTGGGGCCACACCAGGTGATGCTCAGGGATTACTCCTGGATATGCACTCAGAAATCACTCCTATCTTAAGGAACAATATGGGACATAAGGGATCCAACCACAGTCTGTCCTAGGTTTGTAGCACTATCACTTGCGCCATTGCTCCAGCACCCCAAAAGTGAAGCTTTTAAGAAGAAAAATCTTGCCAATATTATTGAAATAACAAGGTGCAATGAGCATATGGAGATGATGGTAATGGGGTGAAATATGACATATTTTGAAATGAAGTCTAGCTAATTTTCAAAGACCAAACCTACCAATAATTGTAGAAAGAAATGCTAGTTTCTGTTTACCTATTACTTCTTTTAGTCTTATCACCTTTAAACATATCCACCCTGTCCCCACACCCACTCTGGACTTGAATATTCCCCTATATGAAAGAACAGGAAGTAGAGGCATACCATTTTGAAAAATTCTGTTCTTTGCCTGCTTTTAAAAAGTCAATGACGACTTTATTTAATTATATAATTAATGCCTCACCTTATAGGAAGAAGAATCTACTTAATCTTTTTTCAAAGGGCACACAGGAGAACACTTCAAACACAACCTGTTCTTCCCCGTCTGTTTTCCCGATCATTATTTATGAGAAAGGACTACCATTTAAGGGAAAGAAGTTTAGTTATCTATTCCTAGTGAGGAAAATGCACTGCATTATCCACATACTCCAACACTCTTAGCAGTTTTGTATAAAGGAAAATCAAAAGTGTCTGTAAGAGTTATGTCCTTGGTTTTGGAGTATCATCCACAGTTCTAAGGTGGATTAGTTCTTCATCAACTCTATATGCATGACTTTAGACTGACTTAATCAGGAGAGCATCAGATACAGAATGATGTCCTTTAGAGACTGGATATAAAAAAGTCATAGGAGGAGAATAACAGATTCCCTAAAACAACAGAGAACTACCTTGAGGGAAGGAAGGAGAGTGAGAGGCACTAATGGAGAGAAACATACACTTTGGCAGATGATGTACTACTGGAAAGTGTCGTGTGTTTGAAACCTGCTAATAACAATTTTGTAAACCACAGTGCCTAAAATAAAACTAAATTTAAATTAAAAAATAAAAACAAGTAAGGATGCATGGCCAATCTTGCCTCTATTACTAGACCTACATAAGCTTTGTGAACACTTGCATAAGTATTTCTGAGTACCAAGCCAGGACACAGCTCTAAACATAGCTGAGAGTGGCTCAAATTAAAAAATTACCAAGAACGTTTATGTAGGGATTGTGTAGTGAGGAGGCCTGATTTATCCAAGAACTAGGGTTAGCAAAATGTAAGGGAGATCTAGAAGATTGGGTATGGTTTGAGGCCACAGCTTGGTACAAGAAAGATTAATTGGTTCTATTGACTGAACCAGGTAGTTCTTCTTTATGGTTAAAAATGTTAAATCTTCTTGCAAAGTCTTTCTGGTCTTCCATTTTCCTCTTTGCAGATTTCATTTAGAGTCTTGAGCCAGTGAGTTCATTGATGCTACTGGTTGCTGGCTCTCTAACAAGTACCTCACTTCTACTCTGGTTAGGGTGGTTGCTTTGTTTTCACCAGAGCAGTGGATCCTCATTCCCTGGAAAGTTTTGTCAAGAAGTTTTCATCCACTCTGTAGGGCCCATCACACTGCCACTCTCTGACCTCTGATGCTAATAAGTACTTGCCAAGCCTAACTCTTAAGCACTTGGCAAATGTTGGCTTGTCTCATCTATTTCCTTCTCAAGATGCAATAAACAAGAGTAAGAAGAATGATAGTGAATAAGATAACTACTTACTGAAAACTTGTTATGAGCCAAGATCTCAGTTAAATCATACATCAGACTTTTCCATTAAATCATCATAATATGATGCAAAATAGGTATTATTGTCCCTGTTTTACACAGTAAGATGAAGGTACATACAGATGATTCCATTATCCCAAAAATGGACTGTTAGAACTTCCACCTAAACTGAGTGTATGTAATGTGCTGCTCTGACCCAAGGTCCATGTGGTCTGCCAAGTTGAAACCTGCGTTGTGTCCTATACTTTGTCAGCCCAGGAAGTCTGACTTCTCCATTTACTCCCTGAAAGCTTTTTTCCCAAAGCTCTTGAATCAATGAATAAAAATCGAGACTTTTCTTATCTTGTGTTGTCCTGAGCTGCCTCATGGGGTCCTGGAAGACAGCATCAGAGAACAGACTGATTGTTTGGGAGAACTTTCCTTCTATTTTATTTTATTTATTTATTTATTTATTTATTTATTTATTTGCCAATTCTGGTCTGTGGAGCTTTTTTTTTGCAGTCCACTCAAGCTAGGACTTGATGGGACCTCTTTCCTTCCATCCTTTATTCTTTTTATATTCCTTTCATGATTCTCTAGAAGTAGGGCATGCATTATTGTTTCTGATCTGCAGATAAGGAGACTGAGCTACAATGGCTCACATTGTGTTCACTAAAAAAAAGTCAAGTGGAGCTTGAATATTATAACTCATAATCATAGGAGTCTGTCACTGCATATCACAGCCTGAGAGTCGCCTCCTTTGGCCTTTTGTATTTACTTATGAGGATAAGATAGAAACTTGTTTCTTTTATAATTTGTCGAAGGTGAATCAAAAAGAGTGTGTCTAGTGTTTAGTCATTAGGAAAAGAGAGAAGGGTTCATATGAAAAGGAAGAACTCTGACTTTGGGATAGGAGAGACCACTCCCAGCAGAAGAAATAATTTAAGTGGTGAGACATCAGTCCTTTTGCAGAATAAGTAACATTGACCATCTCTCACTGGGGTGCAGGCGATAGACCTCTCAAATCAAAGGCTCTAAAATTAGGCAATACAAAGTACCTGAAAGAACATAGACTCAAAAGTAGTGTGTCTGTTACAGGGTTCACAAGTGCTCAACTTGCATCTGTTTCTATTTTAGCAATTTACCATATTTAAATTCAAGTTTAAAGTATTTTGAATATGTACCATAGTTTAATATATTTTAATATGTTATTTGAATATGTAAACTGTGTTTCCTCAACTCTCAGATGATGACATGTATCATATGGCATTTTTATACCCTGAAGGAATGGCAGGTTTTTCATATACCCAAAGTTCAACACTGGTATTTTCATCTATTTCTTTACTCTCAGTGAACAGGGACACGTTTTTGTCAAAGAGACAAAGACACATCCTGGAAGGAATGAGGGGGGAAAAAGTTTATTCAGCACCAGTGAGGGCCCAGTGGAGTCCCCTCTCAAAGGCTGAGTGCCCACTTCTGAAGTGGTCTGAAGCTGGAGAGGGGAATTTTCAAGGTCATGATTTCAGATGACAGAATGAGTGATATATTACACATGTTTCAGGAAGAGACAGCACATAGATTTAGTAAAAGCAGGACAGGGAGTCAAGCTTTTTCCAATTCTGATAATGAGTGAAAAAGGGGTACAGGTACCATAATCTTTTACCCTGGGACTCCAACTTATGTTGGAGCAAGACTTCTTTTCATATTTTTGCTTTTTTTAGGTGTAAATTATGAATAGGTAATATAGTTTTCAATGAAGTCAAACTGCACAACATAGACAAACAGCTTATACAAACTCTTCAAAAGAGACCTTGGATTGAAAATTGTTCTAATACTATAAGTTAGCAAGAAGAAAAGGGCAGAACTGTCACTTAAGACTTCTAATTTGAACCTTTTGCCAGCATTCTTATGAGGTAAAAACAATAAAGATGTAATTAAGACTGGCACAAAGTCAGCTACCAAAGATCATTGAAAAGACCATTTGAGATATAGATTTGTTTCTGTTACTAATAAAAATAAACTTTTCCCTAGGCTCTAATGTGCCTTGATAGTTGCTCAGTGATACAGTGGGATCATTGTGATTTTGAAAATAGTTTTATTTCATCTGTACTCCATATTTTATTTTAATAAAGGTTTTGTCATTTATGCAGAGTTACAGTGGGTTTTGACCATAAATGATCCAGTTATATATGATTTATTTGAAATGTAACCTAATATAAAATTATAACATTGTTCTGAAGAGGGTTAGTCTTGGCTATTCTGTTGAGGATTGAATGCAGGACCTTGTATAAGCAAGATATATGACCTACTACTACCTTGACCTCTCAATTTTTAACTGATTTGAGATGTATGAGCCAGGTGAGACTGCTTTAAAAAGCAACTACAAAATCTACTGACTTGATAAATAAATATAAAATTTTTGCTCTGTCTAGGCCCAAAGGACTTCAACTGAGTAGAGCCAGACTCTGCTCCATGCAGATAGTGAGAGATCAAAGTATCTTGATTTTGATTATATGAAATCTAAAAAAACGTCAAAATTGTGTTTAAGAAGGTAGAGAAATCAAAGATAATGTATTAAAATATATAGAATAGAAAGTAAATAAAATTTGATGTATTTGGGGGCTGGAGCGGTGAACCAAGAGGTAGGGCATTGGCCCTTCATGTGGCTGACTTAGGACAGACAGCGGTTTAATCCCTCAGTGTCCCATATGGTGCCCCAAGCCAGGAGTGATTTCTGAGAGCATAGCCAGGAGTAATTCCTGAGCGTCACTGGGTGTGGACCAAAAAGAAAAACAAAGAGATGTATTTGAATTTATTTATCAATCCAACAAATCTTCGTTGTATGTGTAACAGGTGAGGCCCTGTTACGAGAGTTCTTGACAAAATATATAGAAATTTATTTTGCTAGGAAGCTCAGCTTAGAGAAGAGGGTAAAGTGAATGAGAGGTTTAAGTGAGCATAGTAACAATCTAGAGCAAAGATGAAAATTCCAGACAATGAATGTTTGAGCAATTTGGTTTAATTTTACCAAGTGATCTATATCTGTAGATTTTTTTCTTTTCTTATTTAGTTTTTAAAAAGTTTTTGGGAGGTTCACACTGGGCAGTGCTCAGGGTTACTCCTAGTTCTGCACTCATAAATCGCTCCTGGCAGGCTTGGGGGAACCATACGGGATGCCAGGAATCGAACCACCATCTGTCCTGGGTCCACCATCTGTCCTGGGTCTGGGGCTTGCAAAGTAAACACCCCACCACTATGCAATCTCTCCAGTCTCCTATGTCTGTGGATGTCAACAAATCTGATTTTATCATCATGGTCCTTATTATCACCTATTTGCTTTGTGCTCTGTACCAAATTTCACAAACTTTCAAGTTTGTTTCCTCTGCTGTTCATGATTTAGCATGTAAGGGTTCTATGAAATGTTTTAATTTAAATTAAAGAGTCCAACTGTTGGGGGGATGGTGAGGCCTTTCTGGACTAGACGCGGCTCCTGCAGCCCCCATGGCCTGGCGGGTCTGAAGATTGGAGGGTGATGGCGGAGAAATTCACAAAGCAGTCAGATGAAGTTCCAGGAGACAGGAAGATTTATTTCACCGTCCTTACTGCCATGTTCATTTCCTCACATGGCTTCTATGCTAAGCCTTTTCCTAGCAGCCACTTCACTGCTCCTTCTCTGGCTCTCTCCGCTTCTTTATCCCTTTCAGCTGCTCTTCAGGCTTCGTTGCTGACTTACTCCCCTTTGCTGTTTCTCTCTACTGATTCTCCTTGTTGATTCTGATTTGTTGATGCTGAATCCTTTACTGATTATAATTCTCCTTCTTATTCCCTCTCTCTCCCCAGTCAGCCTCCTCTACCCACCCATTCCAGGTGAGGGTGGTTCTAATCATTCAGGTGGAATAAATAAGGAGTTGGGGGAGGGGATACCCACAAAGAAGTAGTAGACTAGAGACCAGGGATGAGGCTCATTCAAACCTGCAAACCAAACCTGCCTTGCATGACTGAAGCAGCATCTCCACAATGGTACTGCCACCTATGATCACCAATGCCACAATCAAGTGTGCAGTCTTCTGAATACCCGCCTTTCTTATACTGCAAACAACACCACAAGAGGTTTAAATAAGAGAAAAAGAATAAAGTATGGAGTGTGGCACCCTAAAAAGAGTAAGCTCTCAGAAAATAGTACCTATGGTAATACCACCAATAAAACAATAGTATTTTATGGGGGCTAAGGATTTGGCAAAACAAGTAAGGTCTGCAAGAACTTTTTCTCTCCTTTAATACTATCTGTTTATCAGGTTACAATTATGATTTTCATTTAACTTCTTTTTTCATTTGGGGGGCAGTTATAAACTTTAGTTTATAAACCTTAGTTATAAACCTATAAACCTTAGTCTTAACTGTTTAGGGATCACTCCTCTTAGGGTTCAAAGGACCTCATATGGTGTCAGAAATTGATGACTGGAATCAACCCATGCAAGGCAAGCATTTAAATCCCTGAACTATTTCTCTGACCTAAAATTTAATTTATTAAGATAAATATGTGGTGTTTGGAGAGATAGTACAGTGGCAGGACATTTGCCTTGCATGTGGTCAAGCCAGGACAGACCCGGATTGATCTCCAGCATTCCCTATGGGTTCCTGAGCCTGCCAGGAGCGATTTCTGAGCTCAAAGCCAAGAGTAACCCCTGAGCGTCACCAGGTGTGGCCCCCAAACCAAAAAAGATAAATATGTAATAAAATACATATAGAAATCAGTGCCTTTTTAATATTTAGAATATACAAACCATAGGAAAGCAGAATGAAAGTTGTCATCCATAATCCTATTATTCAGGTATGGTTACTTCTGCTATGTTGGTGTATTTTTTTCTAATTTTTTTCATCATGAGCTCAAGTTTGGGAAGAATCAGAGTGAAGTCTTAGTGAAGCTTGTCATAGAGAACTTAGAGTCAGTGATCCAAATTGTCTTTTGTATGTTCACAATTTTTAGACATCCCATTCTCCATAGCAGCAGGGACAGCTCTTCAGCCAACCCAGTGCACTCTGCTAATAATTTTTATCACTCTTATTTCTCTCTGATCGTAAAACTCAAGCTCCTTTATTTGAAATGTGCTATAAATTTCTGCTTCAAAATACTAACCAATTTGTTTTTAGATTTTCTTTTATTATATTGCACTGGGCAGTTGGTGGAATGAGGCATACCAATAAAACTATGCAATTTCTCAAAAGCCTTTTCCTTGCTTTGCCTCTATGGAAGTCTAAAATTAACTTTAACTCCTAGAAGTTATTGACCTCTAGAGGCTAAATAAAACTAATCAATAAATCATTCACTCTCCATTCTTTGAGGAATGAAGAGGTCCAATATTTACGAAGTTCCAGTAGTCACCTCATGCTTATCACATACAGAGTGTGTGTTTTAAAAATGTGTGGCCAGAAATCACTTATGTATTGATCATGTGTGTGAGGTCTTTTGACATGTGTGTCAAAATCTCCAAAGATAATTGGGGAAGAAAGGAGAGAAAACTTGGTTCCTATGAAACCAAACCTATTTTAGGGAAGGGTTTTTCTTTTTTTTTTTTTTTTTTTTTTTTAATTTTTTTTTATTTAAACACCTTGATTACATACATGATTGTGTTTGGGTTTCAGTCATAAAAGGAACACCACCCATCACCAGTGCAACATTCCCATCACCCAAGTCCCAAATCACCCTCCTCCCCACCCAACCCCCGCCTGTACCCTAAACAGGCTCTACATTTCCCTCATACATTCTCAATATTAGGACAGTTCAAAATGTAGTTATTTCTCTAACTAAACTCATCACTCTTTGTGGTGAGCTTCCTGAGGTGAGCTGGAACTTCTAGCTCTTTTCTCTTTTGTGTCTGAAAATTATTATTACAAGGGTGTCTTTCATTTTTCTTAAAACCCATAGATGAGTGAGACCATTCTGCGTTTTTCTCTCTCTCTCTGACTTATTTCACTCAGCATAATAGATTCCATGTACATCCATGTATAGGAAAATTTCATGACTTCATCTCTCCTGACAGCTGCATAATATTCCATTGTGTATATGTACCACAGTTTCTTTAGCCATTCATCTGTTGAAGGGCATCTTGGTTGTTTCCAGAGTCTTGCTATGGTAAATAGAGCTGCAATGAATATAGGTGTAAGGAAGGGGTTTTTGTATTGTATTTTTGTGTTCCTAGGGTATATTCCTAGGAGTGGTATAGCTGGATCGTATGGGAGCTCGATTTCCAGTTTTTGGAGGAATCTCCATATCGCTTTCCATAAAGGTTGAACTAGACAGCATTCCCACCAGCAGTGGATAAGAGTTCCTTTCTCTCCACATCCCCGCCAACACTGTTTATTCTCATTCTTTGTGATGTGTGCCATTCTCTGGGGTGTGAGGTGGTATCTCATCGTTGTTTTGATTTGCATCTCCCTGATGATTAGTGATGTGGAACATTTTTTCATGTGTCTTTTGGCCATGCGTATTTCTTCTTTGTCAAAGTGTCTGTTCATTTCTTCTCCCCATTTTTTGATGGGGTTAGATGTTTTTTTCTTGTAAAGTTCTGTCAGTGCCTTGTATATTTTGGAGATTAGCCCCTTATCTGATGGGTATTGGGTGAATAGTTTCTCCCACTCAGTGGGTGGCTCTTGTATCCTGGGCACTATTTCCTTTGAGGTGCAGAAGCTTCTCAGCTTAATATATTCCCATCTGTTAATCTCTGCTTTCACTTGCTTGGAGAGTGCAGTTTCCTCCTTGAAGATGCCTGTAATGTCCTGTAGTGTTTTGCCTATGTGCTGTTCTATATATCTTATGGTTTTGGGGCTGATATCGAGGTCTTTAATCCATTTGGATTTTACCTTTGTACATGATGTTAGCTGGGGGTCTAAGTTTAATTTTTTGCAAGTGGCTATCCAATTGTGCCAACACCACTTGTTGAAGAGGCTTTCCCTGCTCCATTTAGGATTTCCTGCTCCTTTATCAAAAATTAGATGGTTGTATCTCTGGGGAACATTTTCTGAGTATTCAAGCCTATTCCACTGATCTGAGGACCTATCCTTATTCCAATACCATGCTGTTTTGATAACTGTTGCTTTGTAGTACAGTTTAAAGTTGGGAAAAGTAATTCCTCCCATATTCTTTTTCCCAATGATTGCTTTAGCTATTCGAGGGTGTTTATTGTTCCAAATGAATTTCAAAAGTGTCTGATCCACTTCTTTGAAGAATGTCATGGGTATCTTTAGAGGGATGGCATTAAATCTGTATAATGCCTTGGGGAGTATTGACATTTTGATGATGTTAATCCTGCCAATCCATGAGCAGGGTATGTGTTTCCATTTCCGTGTGTCCTCTCTTATTTCTTGGAGCAGAGTTTTATAGTTTTCTTTGTATAGGTCCTTCACATATTTAGTCAAGTTGATTCCAAGATATTTGAGTTTGTGTGGTACTATTGTGAATGGGGTTGTTTTCTTAATGTCCATTTCTTCTTTATTACTGTTGGTGTATAGAAAGGCCATTGATTTTTGTGTGTTAATTTTGTAGCCTGCCACCTTGCTATATGAGTCTATTGTTTCTAGAAGCTTTTTGATAGAGTCTTTAGGGTTTTCTAAGTAGAGTATCATGTCATCTGCAAACAGTGAGAGCTTGACTTCTTCCTTTCCTATCTGGATTCCCTTGATATCCTTTTCTTGCCTAATCGCTATAGCAAGTACTTCCAGTGCTATGTTGAATAGGAGTGGTGAGAGAGGACAGCCTTGTCTTGTGCCAGAATTTAGAGGGAAGGCTTTCAGTTTTTCTCCATTGAGGATAATATTTGCCACTGGCTTGTGGTAGATGGCCTTCACTATATTGAGAAAGGTTCCCTCCATTCCCATCTTGCTGAGAGTTTTGATCAAGAATGGGTGTTGGACCTTATCAAATGCTTTCTCTGCATCTATTGATATGATCATGTGGTTTTTATTTTTCTTGTTATTGATGTTGTGTATTATGTTGATAGATTTACGGATGTTAAACCAGCCTTGCATTCCTGGGATGAAACCTACTTGATCGTAGTGGATGATCTTCTTAATGAGGCATTGAATCCTATTTGCCAGGATTTTGTTGAGGATCTTTGCATCTGCATTCATCAGTGATATTGGTCTGTAATTTTCTTTTTTGGTAGCGTCTCTGTCTGGTTTAGGTATCAAGGTGATGTTGGCTTCATAAAAGCTATTTGGAAGTGTTTCTGTTTGTTCAATTTCATGAAAGAGTCTTGCCAAGATTGGCAGTAGTTCCTCTTGGAAAGTTTGATAGAATTCATTAGTGAATCCATCTGGACCTGGGCTTTTGTTTTTCGGCAGACATTTGATTACTGTTTTAATTTCATCAATGGTGATGGGGGTGTTTAGATATGCTACATCCTCTTCCTTCAACCGTGGAAGATTATAAGAGTCCAAGAATTTATCCATTTCTTCCAGGTTCTCATTTTTAGTGGCGTAGAGTTTTTCAAAGTAGTTTCTAATTACCCTTTGAATCTCTGTCATATCAGTAGTGATCTCTCCTTTTTCATTCCTGATACGAGTTATCAAGTTTCTCTCTCTCTCTTTCTTTGTTAGGTTTGCCAGTGGTCTATCAATCTTGTTTATTTTTTCAAAGAACCAACTTCTGCTTTCGTTGATCTTTCGGATTGTTTTTTGAGTTTCCACTTCGTTGATTTCTGCTCTCAGCTTTGTTATTTCCTTCTGTCTTCCTGTTCTTGGGTCCTTTTGTTGAGCATTTTCTAGTTCTATTAGCTGTGTCATTAAGCTACTCAGGTAAGCTCCTTCTTCCTTCCTGATGTGTGCTTGCAAAGCTATAAATTTTCCTCTCAGTACTGCTTTTGCTGTGTCCCATAAGTTCTGAGAGTTTGTGTCTTTATTGTCATTTGTTTCCAGGAACCTTTTTATTTCCTCCTTGATTTCATCTCGGACCCACTGGTTATTGAGCATGAGGCTGTTTAACTTCCAGGTGTTAAAGTGTTTCTTCTGAGTCCCTTTGGAGTTCACAAATAATTTCAGAGCCTTGTGGTCAGCGAAGGTAGTCTGCAAAATTTCTATCCTCTTGATCTTATGGAGGTATGTTTTATGTGCCAGCATGTAGTCTATCCTGGAGAATGTCCCATGTACATTGGAGAAGAATGTGTATCCAGGTTTCTGGGGATGGAGTGTCCTATATATATCCACTAGGCCTCTTTCTTCCATTTCTCTCCTCAGGTCTAGTATATTCTTGTTGGGTTTCAGTCTGGTTGACCTGTCCAGTGTTGACAAAGCCGTGTTTAGGTCCCCCACAATTATTGTGTTGTTGTTGATATTATTTTTCAGATTTGTCAGCAGTTGTATTAAATATTTTGCTGGCCCCTCATTCGGTGCATATATGTTTAGGAGAGTGAATTCTTCCTGCTCTACGTACCCCTTGATTAATATAAAATGTCCGTCTTTGTCCCTTACAACCTTCCTGAGTATAAAGTTTGCATTATCTGATATTAGTATGGCCACTCCAGCTTTTTTATGGGTGTTGTTTGCTTGGATAACTTTTCTCCAGCCTTTTATTTTGAGTCTATGTTTGTTCTGACTATTCAGGTGCGTTTCTTGTAGGCAGCAGAAGGTTGGATTGAGTTTTTTGATCCATTTAGCCACTCTGTGTCTCTTAACTGGTGCATTTAGTCCATTGACGTTGAGAGAAAGAATTGTCCTGGGATTTAACGCCATCTTTATTTCAAAATTTGGTGTGTCTTTTGGGTAGTCTTGTCTTAGATTAGGTCTTTCAGTTTTTCTCTTAAGACTGGTTTTGTGTCTGTGAAGTTTCTGAGCTGTTTTTTGTCTGTGAAACCATGTATTCTTCCATCAAACCGGAAAGTGAGTTTTGCTGGGTATAGTATTCTGGGTGAAGCATTCATTTCATTCAGTCTTGTCACAATATCCCACCACTGCTTTCTGGCATTGAGCGTTTCTGGTGACAGGTCTGCTGTAAATCTCAGGGAAGCTTGCTTGAACATGATTTCCCCTTTTGATCTTGCTGTTTTCAGAATTCTGTCTCTATCTGTGGGATTTGTCATTGTGACTAGGATGTGTCTTGGGGTGGTTTTTCTGGGGTCTCTTTTGGTTGGTACTCTTCGGGCATGCAGGATTTGATCACATATATTCTTTAGCTCTGGAAGTTTCTCTTTAATGATGTTCTTGACCATTGATTCTTCCTGGAAATTTTCTTCCTGGGTCTCTGGGACTCCAATGATTCTTAAGTTGTTTCTGTTGATCTTATCATAGACTTCTATTTTCGTCTGTTCCCATTCTTTGACTAATTTTTCCATTGTCTGCTCATTTGCTTTAAGTTTTTTGTCCAATCTCTCCTGCTGTATGGAATTGTTATGTATCTCATCTTCCACAGCACCAAGTCTATTCTCAGCTTCTGATACCCTGTCCCAGAGCTTATCCATTTTGTCATTCACTTCGTTTACTGAGTTTTTCAGGCCTGTTAGTTGACATGTTATTTCAGTTTGGAGTTTTGTCATTTCTGCCTTCATATTTTCTTGGTTCTTATTAGTGTTCTGTTCAACTCGATCCATGGTTTCTTGGAGTCTGTTGAGCACCTTCCATATTGCTAGTCTAAAGTCCTTATCTGAGAGGTTGATTAGTTGTTCAGTCATTATCTGGTCCTCAGAATTGTCATCTTCATTCTCTATGTCTGATGCTGGCCTGCGCTGTTTCCCCATTGTCACATTTGTATTGTGGGTTTTTCTACGTGTTGTAGTGGTATTCATTGTCTATATGATGTAGGCAGCACACTCCTCTGGCTCCTCCCTTTCTGGATGGGCTGACTTGCCTCTAAGGGAGGGGAGTCCTCCGTGGATGAAGCCTCACACTGGGTCAAATCTTAGGCCCGAGCATGCAACAGAGAAGACAGTCCAGAGAGAAATGTTTGCTTCTGTGATATAGCGCCGTTCTTAGTGTGATTTTTCCTTCTTGTTGCAATGGAGTTCTTTCCTTAGAAAGAGTGCACGGCCGCGTAGCGAAGCGGAGCGGCCGTGCTCCTCTGAGCCTCTTTTTGCCCCACTCGCAAGAGTTTCACGCAAGAGGACAGTAGACAGACATAGACAGGTCACACTCACAGTCTTTCACAGCTGAGCCCCACTGGGCCGGTGTACTTTCGCGGATTTTCCCCGCCTGGTGTCACACACAGGGAGCCAGCTTTTGCAAAGGATAGCCGGCTTTTATGCTCTGAAGTCCCTCCCTGAAAATGGCGTCTGGGCAAGCGAGGTTTCTGGAGGCTCTTTTTGCCCCACTCGCAAGAGTTTCACGCAAGAGGACAGTAGACAGACATAGACAGGTCACACTCACAGTCTTTCACAGCTGAGCCCCACTGGGCCGGTGTACTTTCGCGGATTTTCCCCGCCTGGTGTCACACACAGGGAGCCAGCTTTTGCAAAGGATAGCCGGTTTTTATGCTCTGAAGTCCCTCCCTGAAAATGGCGTCTGGGCGAGCGAGGTTTCTGGAGGCTCTTTTTGCCCCACTCGCAAGAGTTTCACGCAAGAGGACAGTAGACAGACATAGACAGGTCACACTCACAGTCTTTCACAGCTGAGCCCCACTGGGCCGGTGTACTTTCGCGGATTTTCCCCGCCTGGTGTCAGGGAAGGGTTTTTCAATTAAAAAAAAAATTTTTTCGGGGCCGGAGAGATAGCATGGAGGTAAGGCGTTTACCTTTCATGCAGAAGGTCATCCGTTCGAATCCCGGCGTCCCATATGGTCCCCCATGCCTGCCAGGAGCAATTTCTGAGCATGGAGCCAGGAAAAATCCCTGAGCACTGCTGGATGTGACCCAAAAACCACACACACACACACACACACACACACAAACACAAACACAAACACAAACAAAAAAAACAAAACAAAACAAAAAGATTTTTTTTCACCTGCCTTTTTTCTGAGCCAGGTGCTGATTTCATTTTGGATTTTCCAGGAGTTCCAGTTTACTTTTGCCTCTCAATGGCTTTTTTTTTTTTTTTTTTTTTTACAAATTTAAGATTATGCAAATTAATCATGCTGGTAACACTATGGGTAGGGAAGATGGGCTCTTACTGCAACACAGAAGACAAATATTTTCTTTCTTTCTTTTTTTTTTTTACCACTAAGTAGGTTTCAACAAAAATTTGGGGAATAACTTTAAAAGGTCTTTTAAGTAAGTATTGTTTACAAATAATTGATATGTTAATTACAAGCTTCTCTTTATTCATTGAAGTTGTTGCTCTAAAACTTTTGCTAGGTAGTGCTTTGGTTGTTTTAGCTATGGGAAAGTTAGAAAATTGCCGTTTAAAATGCCATTATTTAGTCTTTTTGCTAAATTAAGTTGGCCATCCTTATCCTTTTTCCCATTAAGTTTGGTTGAGGATTTTTTAATTGGCCATACACAGTGAAACATGTTTTACATGGGGAAAAATTCAGGCATACTGAGAAAACCAGGTAGAAAACAGGTCAGTAACTGGGGTCCAGAGTGTGTGTGTGTGTGTGTGTGTGTGTGTGTGTGTGTGTGTGAATGCAGGAGTTAACAGAGTAGTGTGAATTTAAAGACTGGAGTCCTGGTAGACTGGATTTAGTTTGTCAGACAGTCATTCATCTACTTCCTAAAGAAATGAAAATTGGGGGCCGGAGCGATGGTGCAGCAGTAGGGCATTTGCCTTGTATGTGGCTAACTTAGGACAGGCTGTGGTTTTATCCCACAGCATCCATATGGTTCCCCAAGTCAGGAGCGATTTCTGAGCACATAGCCAGGAGTAACCCCTGAGTGTCACTGGGGGGTGGCCCAAAAAGGAAAAAAAAAAGAAATGAAAATTGGAATCACCAAATGTGTGACCATCTACATGGAATTTAGACACTAAGGACTGGTAAGAGTTCTCAAGTCACTAAGAAGAGAGATCTGAAATTTTAGGGGATCCTAAAAACGTTTGGTCATGAAAGGTTATAGTTCTGGTTACAAAGCACTTAGTTGAGCTATCTCAACCATGACAGGGTTTTACATGGACATTATTTGTCCAAATTCAATGCTTTTTCATGATTGTATGCTAGTCTCCCAAACTGGATCAGTGATTGAGAGCAACAAGAAGCTCATTCAATTGGGAATCTTGATTCTAGCTTTAACCCTCTCTGGACAGGTTCTGGGAGCCTCTGGTTTAATGCTTATTCTTTTGTGAAACTAGACTTATCCACAAGATAAGTAGAATTGATCAAATTAATTCTTCATTCCTATTTTATAGATGAGAAAATGAGGCTCAGGAAAGTTAAAATCATCACATCTCAGCTAATAGCAGAACTATCAGATTCAACTGTACTTTATCAAGAAAGATTTATGCTAAGGAAATGGCATTATGTGTGTAAAAGAAGTCTTTAGAATACCAGCTAGGATTAACTTCTTTCTCTGTGGCTCTGCTGTTCCACTTTGAAGTTTTTATCTCTTTCTTTCCAGTACCTGGTATACTATCCTTTGATCATCGTTTATCTCATACATTACTTTCCACTCAGAGCAACAGCTTTGGTTAACTTTAAATTTCTAATCACGTCAATGGCTAGGTTCTGTGCATGCCTACAAAAGCTGTCTCCTTAGCTTACACTGTTTTTTCTGACACTTTATTTAAATGGATTAGTGCTTCACAAGCCAAAAGAAGGCCATTTGCATTTTAACAGGTATTTTTAGGCAAAGCTTTGACCCAGAGTCCAATACAACTCTCTGTGTTTGAGAGGCCAAACTTTTTATTGGAACTCATGTTTTTAAGCTGGTATATATTTAGATAAAGAAGCTGGCTAAAGGGTTTAGTTAAGTGTGAGGAATGATGTTATGGAACTAGTTTAAAGAAGAAAGATGTGTCAGAAAAAGCTAAAAACTTTTGCAAGAGTGAAGATTGACCATTTCAATTAGCATAATTTAAGCACCTATTGGAGAGAGTTTCTGTGTATGAATCCTATTATTGGTTTTTTTAAAGTTCACCTTATAAGATTGTTCAAGTTGAATATATTATTAAAAAAACACAAGTTAGCTCACTTGGGGTCATTATCTTTCTTCTCTCCTCCCAACTGCTCACTTGACATAAGTCTAGCTAATCCCACTTACTTGCTAAGATATCTTGTAGCCACTTCCACCTTTCCTAAAGCTAAGGCCATGCCATCATCTTATCCGTTTTACCTTTCCTGTCACTGATTTTCATGTATATAGTTTCTTCTGAATCCAATAATTTCAATACCATGATCTGGAATCCAAATTTAGTATTTTATTTATTTATTTATTTATTTATTTATTTATTTATTTATTTATTTATTTATTTGGTTTGGGGGCCACACCCAGCAGACCTGAGGGGTTACTCCTGGTTCTGTGCTCAGAAATTGCTCCTAGCTCAGGGGACCATATGAGATGCCAAGGATCAACCCCAGGTCTACACTGGGTTAGCCACAGACAAGGCAAACACACTCCCGCTCTGCTATCTCTCTGGCCCCAAATCTAGGATTTCTATACCTGTACCTAACACCCCACTTAACCACACACAATTTAAGTATTTTACTAATTTACTACTCTTTTTCTTTTATAGTATTAATCTTCTGGGTTTTGGGGTGGGGAGCAGTGGCACAGCTGGTGGTTCTCAGGGCTTACTCTTAGATATGTGCTCAGGAATCACTCTTGACAGTCTCAGAGGACCAGAATTTGTATAATGGCTAAAATAACATAGCATTTAGTATGTTTTAGGTTTCATTCTATGCTGGTGATCAAACCCAGATTGGCCACAAGCAAGGTAAGTGTCCTGCCCACTGTACTACTCTCTGGCCCCACATGTGTTGCCTCTTCTTATTCCTCTATTTTTATAGCTGCTTTATCATCTTTCCAATTGTTGCTCAGAGATTACCTTTTTGGGTACTTTCCCTGAAGTTGTTAAGTGGTTCTTACAACTTTTATTTTATTTGTTGTTGAAATTCCACACTGTAGTATAATTATTTGATTTATTTAACCTTACTCATTATTAGACGCTAACTTTTCTAATCACCTATCCCAATGCCTATTTTTAAAAGCAACATTTTGTGAATAAATAAATGAATGAGTGAACAATGAAACATATCTCAAAATTTTTTGTATTTATTATTTTTTCTTTTTGAGTTTTGGGGGTCATGTCTAGCAGTTATTCAGGGACTAACTACTTTTGTTTCTATGCTCATATAACACTACAGCTTGTTCTTGAGAGACAATGAGAGTCTGAGGAAGAACTAGGAAGACCATAAACAAGAGAAGCATCTTAATATTGGTACTATTTCTCCAGCCCGAGATCTTAATTTTGTCTTATCCTTCATGTAGTGCCATATTAATTGCTTTAAGTCTATAAACTCTGCATACAATAAGAAAGCAGTGGAAAAGTGACTTTCACTGACCTACCAAAACTTTCTAAGTATTTCAAAGATTGTACTTGACTATAAACTTTGATAAATGAAACTGTCTCTGTGGTATAAAAGTACATAGGACATTAGTCAATAAAGGAATCAATCCAGAAAACTTTAGAGTACCTACCTTTGTTGTCAATATGAATTTTAAAAATATAAGTTAACTTGATTATTGTGGAACTAGAATACAGGGCACTAACATTGCATGTGATTAACCAGGATTCAAACCCCAGTAACCACATATAGGCCCTACAAGCTCAACAGAAGTAATTCCAGAATTCCCAAAGTGTGATTTCCCCAAACCAAAAATATGTCCCTGATTTTCATAGGATGTTTATTCTACTTCAAAATATTTACAATGGCTAAAATATAGCATTTAGTATGTATCAGGTATCATCCTATGCTATAACTACCTTAACAAGTTTGATTCTCCCTGATACTCTAGAAGACAGACCAAATATTGTCCTCATTTTACAGAAAATAGAAGAAAATAAACTGGTCTAAAGTAATGGGTATCCATGAACAGATATTCTGGCTTGAATCTATTTCTTAAACAACACTGTTATTATGTACACAATAACAGTTGCACTCTAAAGAATTGCATAACAATATGAAGTAGGATGACAGAGAAAATTATTTTCTATGGTGTCAGTTTCTGATTCTAACACTTAAAAGATTTTGGTGTCATGCACTATATAAAAGTTCTTTGAGATTGGGCCGGAGCGAGGTTGCGCAGCAGTAGGTAGGATCTGAATAGGTATCAAGTGTGTGCAAGACAAAGTGTTCTACATGCTGTACTATTTGATTCCTTTTTATTTTTATTTTTTAAATAGTCTAATTTTTATTTTTTAAATAGTCTAATTTCCCATTAAATAAAATAATTAAAATGTGTTATAAAAAAAGTAGACCTATATTATCATGCAGAAGATATCAGAGTGGCCAGTTAGAATGAGTAAGGCAGGAAGCTTAGACCAATCAATTGGTTTTGCAATGATGTACTAAACGCTCTATTAATATTCATGTCATCACTATGACTTTGAGTTTCCTGAAAAGAAAGAATCTGAACAAGTCTGCAATCTCAAGATCCAACCAACCTTGTCCTTTTGAAATACTAAACTTTATCAGTTGAAGAGGTTCAAGAGATTTAACTCGTAGTGATCAGGAAGGCCAAGACCAAAGCAAGAAGAAGCCTTCAACATGGAGGTGTATTTTCCTCTGAAGACACAGGCCACACACACCTGTGGTTGCTCACAGGTTAGCATCAGAAAGGCTTAAATGTAGAAAGATGCTGTTTAGAATGTACCACCCCCAGGCAGGAAGCATGAAGCAGGTACAAAGACACAACACTGGATCTACTGCTGTAGGCCCTGGAAATAGCCTTTTCCTTAGTTCTTCAAGTCCTCTTTTAGAGCTGATAAGCAGATATTCCACCTGTGTGCAGATCACTTAATGCACAACAGCTGTGCTTTAAATATATAAGCACTCATCAGAAATCTGTAAATGAGGGACAAAGCCATGTGGTTGTGCATCCTTTCTCTGGGGGCCTGTGAATTACAGCTGTTCCTGGAGCTTGTACTTGTATTATGTGTGTCTCTTGGCTAGAACAGAGACAAAAAAAGCATCCATTCTTCCCTCATTGTGGTGGTCTGATAGTGAAGGAAGGACTGCTGGCTGTGTGGGGGTAGGAGTGGGAAGTGGCAGCAGTGGTGTGATGTGATGAAAATGCAGACGGAATGAGGAGCGCTGATGCCATCTGTAAATGAGCTGGAACCCTCTAGGATTCCTGACTGAGACATTGAGATGGGACTGATAAGGAAGGTGGGAGAAGGCCTCGACTACTAATATTTCTTCTGTGGGAGGAAGAACAATATGGCATGGGCTGTTAGCTTTGAGCTAAAAGTGACAGTTAACTTGAACTTCTAGAATAATACTTTTCATATTCTTTGTAAAAATTGGTGTTTGAATGTATGTTAAGAATGTGAGTTGTAGAACATTTATGATTTAAAAAATAGAAGATCAAACAGTTTAAACCTTTGTAAGCATGAAACTAGAATGGAAAACTGGGCACTAAAAAATCTGTAGCAGGTTCTAAGATTTCCCATATATCATACATGTTTGGTTATCATGGTCATTTAAATAATTAAATTATCTTACAAGTTATAGCTATTGGTTTTCTCTAAAAAATTACACACTATGGATTCTCTGAAAAATCACACACTAGATTAGAGAAACAACTTTTAAAGTGCTATATAGCTAGAGCCTAAGTGGGCTTTGACTACATGCAAATCTTTGGTATGAGTTTTATGGTGATTGGTTGCTTAAAATAGAAACATTTCATTCTTCCGTGCTTGTTAAAGGTTAGTAAAAGCATATCAAATTGTACTTAAAAATCTGTAGCTTTATACTTTCCCAGAAATCAAGTTTAGAAGATCATGTCTAACCTTATTATTCTTTTAAATGTGATATATGACAGAGTTCATAATTATTTTTACTGCTTCAAAAATTTAATTTGGTCTGGGGATCAGTTGTGCCTTTGAACAGAGCTTCTTAAACTTTTCCTACTCACAGCCCTTTATGGCCAAAAAATGCAACATGAACAAGCACTGCCAGAAATATCTCAGATTCACAGTTGATTTTGAATTAATTTTGATCATTGCATGTTCAGAAAACTTTTACTGTTGTTGGGGCCAGAGCAATGGTATGGTGTAAGGTGCTTGCCTTGCATGCAGCTGCCCTAGGACAGACTGTGGTTTGATTTTTAGTCATCCCATATGGTCCCCCAATCCAGGAACGATTTCTGAGTGCACAGCCAGAAGTAACCCTTGAGCATCACTGGATGTGGCCCAAAAACCAAAAAAAAAAAAAAATGTTTGTGACCCTTTTCTAGAGTGGTCTAGCACAGGATTGAATTGAAGAATCTAGTGTTTAGGGTGCCTGCCTTGCAAGCATAAGGCTGTAAATCAATCTTCTTCTCAATCCTAATATATCAGTTGTTTGTGCTGATTGGTGCCACACACAATTTCATATCATATAGCTGTGTGTGTGTGCCATGGTGAAAGAAGTGTGAACCTCATTCTTAGTATAGCAACTAAAGATGTTTGAGCATCCTGGTTAGGATGGGTCACCACAGTGACCACGGAGTACTACAACTAGAATAGAAGTTTAAGTCCTCAGCACACACTGCATAAAACAAAACCACCAGAAAAGGACTATAACCCTTGGTGAGCAACGCAAAAAGTGAAATGTGATTGTGTCAGATTACCTAATAGACAATACCATTCATTGTGTGCACCACAAACAGATGTTTGTATAACCCTGATTATCACAACAGCAGTGAAGAAAAATAAGGGCAACAAATCCAAAATGACTGAAAACGCAATTTCTATAAGCATTGAGGCACAATGCATAATGCAAGAAACTGACCTGAGATGTGATCTATAATCACAGTCACTACAAATTAGTAGTTTCTTAAATCAAAGCTTTTGCATCAGTGACAAATTAGCCTTAAACATACCAATCATTTACAACTCAAAGCATAGGGCCAGAGAGGTACAACAAAGATTAAAATACATGCCTTACAGGTGTCCAATCCTGGTTTAGACCCTAGAACCACACAGTCTCCCAAGCACTGCTGCCAATAGCCCTTGAAGGCCCACAGTACCAAGTATTAAAATAATCCCTTGCATGGCAGAGCCTGAGTGTCATTATATGTTGGACTTTGACAGTCAGGCTGGAAAAGGCAAAGATGGGCTTTTTGATCTCTTTAGCACTGCATGGGAGTTTCTCTAATTCTTCTCAATCCAAGAACAACAAAACAACTTCATAGATTGGAACAATAACTTTACTAATTTCAAAATGTTTCCAATTTTGTTTTCAAAGATAAGGAACAATCCTTGAGTTACAATTCTAAAACATGTATTTGAGTTGTTTGGATGACATACTTGGTGATAATTTGGGGTTATGTCTGGCATAGTTCTGAGGGATCACTTCACATGTGCTCAGGGAACCATTCAGTGCCTAGGTTCGTAGTCGGGACTCCCACATCCAAAGCATGCACTTCATTCGTTTGATATTTCCCATCTTATAAAACTCTTAAGTAAAAATTGAGTATTTCATTTCCATTCAGGTAGCAACTTAAATTTTTTGATCAATTTATTTCTTATAAGCTCCCTATAATTAATCATCTTAAGCTAAGCCTCTACCTTAGTGATATCATCTATATTGTAGCCTGGAATTCTGGAAAGTGAAAACACTTACAATGTATTAGAAGTATGGGTTTGCAATGATTTTGGAAGATCTCCAGATAGAGTTCTGAAGAGAGAAAGGGCTCCTTATATAGTTGACCTTTTAGATGAATATCTAGTTCACTTTTTCCAGGGATAGTGACTGGAAATTAGGGTGCTTTATTGTTATGAAGAATTCCTAGTTATTAGAAAGTTATTTACAATGGGGTAAATTTATTTCATCTTAAGTTCACTATTAACGGTTATTCATAGCCATTTGAGGCATGATTACTCATTCTATTTCAGTAAATAAAACAAAATATTTGAAGAGCGGTAATCCCACAATCCTCCAGTTTTAATCTGAAATTCCTCTGATGTTCAGCCTTTTCATGGCTATAAATGTTTCATCACTTTCTAATTTGTTAGTGTTCTGAGTACGATCTGTCAGGACCTGATTTATTCATCCATTCAAATTCTTCTTGTATGGCAAGAACATATGTGGTTAGGAATACAATGGTGAGTAAGAAAGGGATTTACTTTATTTATTTATTTATTTATTTAATTGTTTTTGGGGTGACATCCGCAGTGCTCAGGGGTTACTCTTGATTCTGTGCTCAGAAGTTACTCCTGGCAGGCTCCGGGGACCATATGAGATGCCAGAACCGGGGTCCATCCTGTATTGGCTTTGTGCAAGGCAAACGCCTTTCTGCTGTGCTATTGCTCTGGCCCCATAAAGGGATTTACTTTTGAAATCCCAACGGATGGAATTTCCATCCTCATAGGTGTGGCAATAAACAAGCGAACAAATAAATGTATTAGTGCTTTTCAGATGTTAAGTGTTGTAGCACTTAAAGGGAAATAATGGATAGAAAATATTGGTAATAGAAGAGAGCTTTTAAATTGAATAGTCAGAGAAGATCTCTTAAGTATCTTTTGGCCTGAAAGCTGAGTGCAAGACATTATATAAACAGTGGACTTAAGAAGTATGTTCTAGGAGGATAAACAGGTATTGCAAAGACTCTGGGATGGAAATGATGTGACATAAGTTAGTAGTTTATGAATTTCTCCCCTTTCCTATGATAGCCAAGAAAACCTTTAAAGTTAAATCTTGCCTATCTTTTATGGGGCCAGCGAGGTGGTGCTAGAAGTAAGGTGTCTGCCTTGCAAGCGCTAGCCAAAAAGGAAGGACTGCGGCATCTCATATGGTCCCCCCAAGCCAGGGGCAATTTCTGAGTGCTTAGCCAGGAGTAACCCCTGAGCATCAAATGGGTGTGCCCAAAAAAACCTAAAAAAAAATCTTGCCTATCTCTATTTTATACTCTCTGTATAAATTTTTCCTCTTGTCTATTCACCTTCTCCCCTCATTCACAACATACATAAATGTATGAATACATACATGCTCATCTCGTGCCCACTGACTTTCCTAAAGATAATACCTATTCTAGATAATTTCTTGGGAATTTTATGTTATGCAGTTGAAAGATGGAGGGGGAAAATAGAGTGGTAAGAGGAGAACATATTTGCTTAGCTAGGAAGTTACCAATAGAAATCATTAACTCGCTTTCTTCGAGTAGCCAACATAAGATAAATGAGTTGTTGAGACTAGACATAATGCAATGAAGAGTCATGGAATTGTGGGCATGCTCCAAATAGAGCTTCCTTTCCAGCTAAAAAACAGTGTGAGAACAAAAATAGTGCTAATAAAGCTAATATCACTATATAATGCAACTCTAGCAATAGCAACAGTTATGACTTTTATATGAAACTTTCTGATATGAAAAGCACTGTCCTAGGGACTTCCACTTCTAGGGGGACTAGGTAAACATATTTTTCCCTATTATAGCTACTAAACATAACTAATATACCTGGACATTAAACATGTAAGAAAACTCTGAAGGATGAAAGACTAAACCAAGTAAGGACTTTAGAATAAAAGGTAATTGACTATGTTGAGTTTAGGTTTTATGGTTTTATTTTTTGTCCTAAATATTTCAAAGTTGGATTTAAGAAACAAAAAATCTACAAGCATTAATTCTTATAGACAAAAAAATCTACAAGAAAAGACTGCTTCTCTAGCTCATAAAAAATGATGTCTCTCATAAGAGAAAGCTTTTAGAAATAACTGCTCTATTCAAATTTAGAAGAATAAAATTTTTTCAGAAAATTAAATATTAATTAAGGGAAGATTAAAGAAAGTAATATGCATGTCCATACTTACTTGAATTGGTAAAATGACAATAGATTGACATAAACTTTGTATATAGAATGTGATAATAGTCACTTATAGGTATACAAATAACTCAAAATACAATAAGAAAAATATTACTATAAACTGTTATAGAATTCAATAGGGAGACATGTAAAGAGAAAAATGTGACAATAAAAATAGAAAAGAGTAGTTGGAGCTATAATATAGAGCAGAGGGCTATAGTAAGTGCAAGGCAGCATTGCATGTGCTGACCCAAGTTCAATCCTAGGAATCCCATATGGTCCCTGCCAGGAGTGATTTCTGTGCTCAGAGTCAGGAGTAAACCCTGATCACCACCAGGTGTGGCTCTACAAACAAAAAAAAAAAAAAAAAAAAGAAGAAGAAGAAAAATAATAAAATACCCGAAAGGCATCTGCCTTGCACACACTAGCCTAGGATGGACGTGGTTAGAACACCCTCTCTCCCCGGCATCCCATATGGTCCCCCAAGCCGGGAGCAATTTCTGTACGCATAGCCAGGAGTAACCCCTGAGCATCACCGGGTGTGCCCCAAAACAAAACAAAAAATAAATCAATGATTACATTAAATGTCAATAAATGTGAGTGGTCTACATACACTAATTAAAGAAATATTGGAAAGTTGGGCTAAAATCATCATATACTTTCATTAAGAAATAATTTTAATGTAGTTAACAGAAGAATGCCAGTTAAGTGATGGAAAAAATCACACAAACATTAGTTCAAAATAAGTAGGAATGACTATATTAAATAGCAAGAACCAAAAAACTAGTAATTTTAATTGAATATACACTAAACAAAAACAAATACATGAAGTAAAAACAGCACTGAAAGGAAAAATAAACAAATAAATTGTGAAGGTTGGAGGCTTCACACTTTCTACAGCTACAAAAAAAGAAGTAGGCAGGAAATGAAACTCCCATAAAAAGAAGAATGGTTAAAACAACAAAAATGTTTCCTTTCTGGATTATCCAGAAAGTAGTAAATCCAATAACAAGTATTCTTATTAGAGATACATAAAGGAGAACACAGTCTTAGAGAAGGTAATTTGGAAAGAAAGCTAAAGAATGCCATCGAAGCCCCAAAATGGGAAAGACAAGGAAGGGTTTTCTCTTTGAGCATCCTAAGGGTTTTTCAATATGCTAATGATTAGATTTCAGATGTCCCATCTCTTATACTGTGAGAAAACAAATGTCTGTTGTGTTAAGCCAGCAAGGTTGTAACAGTAGTCATAGAAACTGATACATGTTTAACATGAGCCCTGTCAAAAATCTCAGCAAGACTTTTTGTAGATAACAGACAAGAACATCGTAAACTTAATTGGAAAATAAGACAACTAAAATAGCTAAAGTGATTTTGCAAAAGAAGAATGAAAGAAAAAAAATAAACCTACTCATATTTAGACATTATATAGACACAGTAGTTAAGATGGAAGCAAAAATCAATGGAATGAAATAATCTGAGAAAAGACTCATACAAATGTACCCCAATTGATTATTGAAAACAATGCAAATTAATTACAATGGAAGAAAGATTGCCTTTCAACATATGATGGTGGAGCAATTGGATATATTTATTTATTTATTTATTTATTTATAGGAAAACAACAAAGTTGCCTGACAAAGTTTGTAAAAAATTAGCTTTAAATGATAAGAATAATGTAAAATATAAAACTTTTAGGAAAATATAGCTATTTATTTTTTTGCATCTAGGACTAAGCAAATGTTCTTAGACTTGATACTAAAACATACTAAGAAGAAGATTTAACAAATTAGACTTTATAAAAATTAAAAACATTTGTCTGTGAATGATTCTGTTAGGAGGATGAAATGATAAGCTATAGTGTGGGGAAAATGTTTTAAATCTTGAGTCTGGTTAAGTAATAGTATCTGGAACAAGTAAATAACTCTTAAATGTGACAGGGTAACAAAACAAAACCAAAACCAGAAAAAGCAACAAATAATCTGGGTATCAAAACTGAAGAAAGCCTTGAAGAGAGAGGCATGTTACTGAATGGCATATACAGATGGTAAATCCATTAAAAGATGTTCAATATCATTAGCTTGAGTGAAATATGAATTAAATACACAATTATTAGAGTATCTAAAAAGAATGATAATGCCAATTCCTAGCGAAGACCTAGAACAACTGAATCACATTCCCATCCATGATAGTATATGACATGATACAAACACTCTAGAAAGCAATTTGGTAAAATTTTCTTTTTTGATCCTTTTCTTGTGTTGTTGTGATAGTAACAATACCCTTGATTGTCCTGTTTGCACACTCACTTATGGTGCTTGCTGATTTGCTGCACATTTCTTAGCTCTGATGTTTGCACATGCTCACTAGAGGTCATTTGTCTTTAATAGTGAACTTACGCACATTCTGGTTGCTTCAATTAGGTAATTTCTTTAAAAATCTAAGCATGTGGCTACTATGTGACTAGAAATTGGGTCATATAATAATTGAGCTGTTTAACCTAACCAATTCATCTAACTAAATAAATATCTGGTTATTTAAAAGTCTGTACAGGAATCTTTAGTAGAGGGTTTTTATTTTTTCAATAACTCCAAACCAGAGAGATAATCTACATATCCTTCAGTAGATGAACAATTAAACTGTGGTAGGTCGATATCAGGGACTATTCAGTAATAAAAAGAAACATGTAACAACCTAAAGAGATCTTTAGAAATTTATATTGAGTGAATAAATCAATCTGAGAATGTGGCTTATAAATTCCATTTATATGCCATTATTTTAACAATAAAATTATAGAAATGGTGAACAGATTAATGGCTTCCAACAGTCAGGAATGGGGAAGGGAGTGGGTGGTTTTATAGATGTTTTATATCATAAAAATATAATTATGATTATTCTGGTTGTGGTAGTCTATAGATTATAGGGAATGAGACAAAGGGTACTTTGACTCATTACATATTGTTTCCTATAAAATTCATTGCAATTTATAATTAGATCAACATAAATACTTAATTAAAAACCACAGACAACAAACCAGAGCATGTGTTAAGGCTACATGTGTGTTAAGCATGTGCTAAGGCTATTTGTTTTTTATTGCTTTATACCTCTTGATATACAAAACAATGTAGAGTTAGGAAAAGAGAGAGAGAAAGAGAAAGAGAGAGATGTGGGGAAAGAAATAGGTAGTTGAGGTAGAAGAGAGTAATTGTGGAACATTGAATAGAAACCATCCAGAAGAGCCACAGGGAATAATGTATGGTTTTTGTTTGTTTGTTTTAGGTTTGGGTTTTTGAAGGGGAAGAGTACACCTGACAATGATCAGGGATTACTCCTGGCTCTGCACTCAATATTTACTGCTGGCAGTGCACAGGGGACCATATGGAATGCTGAAGATTGAATCTAGGTCTGCCATATGCAAGGCACACCTTACTCATTGTACTATCACTCTGGCCCCAACAGGCTATATTATCAATAAATTTCAAAGAGAGGATTTTGTTGGTGATACATTATGTTATGTATTATTGGAAATGGCTCTTATTTTTGAGAACCCCAGGGAAACATATGTAATGAAGCTGAGCTACAGAAAATTCTAGCCTTATAAGGATTATGACTCAATATTTAAAGAATCTTGTGTGGTTGGAGCTGGAAAGAGCCTACGTCTATATAAATGTATGGGAAAGTCAAGGTGAAAGAAACGGAAGTAAATAACTGTTTGCCTTGCAGACCCTTATTATCCACTTCCTATTGACACGAAGGCATGGTTGGTTATTTACCTTTTCCCTGTACAGAGAAATTTGATTCCAAGTAGGTTCCTACTACTCAAGATGTACCTGTAATTCTGGGTAAGAGTGCTTAAGTTATATGTGGAAACATTATTACAAATGTTTCTTGGAGGAATTGGATGAGTCATTGAAAGTTCTGAGTGATCTCTTTGACCTAAGAACTAATTTCAGAACTGGAGTAGGGAGGATTCTTAACTCCACTTGTTTATCCTGCTCATGCTGGGTGCTCACTTGCCATTGAAACCACTAACTGTAGGTTCTGGGCAGTGGATGAAAGAGCTCAGGTGCATGGAATAGAAAGCTAATGAGAATTATTAATCAAATTCCTTCCAGTAAAGAGTGCCATGGACCAGACTGTGTCCTGGGTTCCCCTCCTACATGTGAATGGGGGCTCTGCCCTCAGGTGTCTGGTATCTGAGAGCAGACATCTGTGCCTGAAGTGAATTGGGAGTGAGTAGAGGTCGCTTTTGGCTTGGTCTCTGTTCATCAGGCGGCTTTGCCAAGGTTTGTTCGCAGTCTCCTCTGGCCACGCTCATTTAGTTATGGAAAATAGGGTGAACATGAGTAATGGGAAATGTAGTTTGTTGTTGGGGCCAGAGAGTCCAAGTGGAAAGTGTCCTGCTCAGTGGAATTTCCCAAGGGGCAACAGAAAAAAACAAACAAACCAGGTGACTTAAAACGAGCGTAGAAGAATAGCTGGGAAATAAACCACTCATGTTCATGTATTTAATAGATCATCTCTACCTTTTCTCTAACCTAATTTTAGATAAACGATAATGAATTGAGTCTGAAGACCTGTATATAGAACTTTGAGGATTCTTTGATGGAATCTCCATAATAGATGCAATAATTATCTTTTTCAGAAGAGAACTCCTAGCTTCCAGTATGAAATAAAATTCAGTAAGATTTTTATGAACCTCTTTATTGAAGTCAGTAGTTCTGATGTCTTATTCTGAACTCTGCAACTAATGAATTAGTCACTCTTTGTGGCATAATTTTCTTTCCAGTAAAATAAGGATTATAATTCTTACCTGCCAGAGCCTGATATAGGGTGGCAAAATATGCCTGGCATAGAGTATATGCTCAGTAAATGTTAACCTCATTTTTTCTCTAACTTCATACTCAGAAACACGTTTATATCCTGATTTTCTTTTTTTGGGGGGCGGGTCACAGCCAGCAGCGCTCAGGGGTTACTCCTTGCTTTACGCTCAGAAATCACTCCTGGCAGGCTCAGGGGACTATATGAGATGCCGGGATTTGAAACACCATCCTTCTGCACGCAAGGCAAATGCCCTACCTCCATGCTATCTCTCTGGCCCCTATATCCTGACTTCATAGAATTTCTTGATAAAGAGTTTTGTCTCAGTGAAGCTACACTTTTCCATACCCATTGCATAATAATAAGTAACTGGCTTAATTGTGAGGCTTGTGGTATAAAGGAAAGAGAAGTAAATTAGCAGTAAGTAGCACAGTATTCTACAAATGCTATGTACTGAGAAGTAACGTTTGTCCTAAAATTAGACACTGATTGGAAAAGGAAGGATTCACAGACAGTCTAGGGGAGTAATAATTGAATTAAGGTAGCAACCAAAGCACTTTAGGTAGCAGGAATAACCAGGCCAGACTTTCTCCATGGAGAAAATATTTGGAAATTTTTTTTTTTTTGATTTTTGGGACACACCCGGCGTTGCTCAGGGGTTACTCCTGGCTGTCTACTCAGAAATAGCTCCTGGCAGGCATGGGGGACCATATGGGACACCGGGATTCAAACCAACCACCTTCGGTCCTGGATAGGCTGCTTGCAAGGCAAACGCCACTGTGCTATCTCTCCAGGCCCAATATTTAGAAATTCTTTTTTGTAAATTCAGAATTTTTTAAAGCCTGTTCAGTGTGTAGAGCTTATGCTCTGCGCACATTCAGACTTTGGCTGCTTAAAGCTAGAGCAAGAATGATTACCCCCAATTCTGTTTTAATAAGTATTCAGAGTAAGAGATTTTCTCTAAAGTGGGAAGGAGGGAAGTAATTCATAACCATTTTCTTCATATGATAAGAATTTACTATACATTGCTATTAATTAGCTGTATAACTACAGAACATAATTTTATATTTCTTATCCTCATCTATTAATGAGAGGATCTGATATTACATTTCTACATTTAGATTGACAGTAATTTTCAGCACTTCAAAAATTTGGGCAGGTTGGGTTGATGTTACAGTGGGTAGGGTGTTTGCCTTGCAGGCAGCATACCCAGATTTAGTTCTCAGCATCCTAGATGGTCCTCCAACCCTGCAAGTAGTAATTCCTGAGGACAGAGCTAGGAGTAAATCCTTAGTATATCTAATGATATACTGGGAGTCCTTAGATTGATGAAGACTTCTGCATGCAAAAATATGTGCTACATACTGTAGTACTGTCACCCTTCCCAAGTACAATGACCAAGATAAGTGAAAAAAAAACCCTCAAATGCCTAACTGTAGATGAACAGACCAAAATTTTGTGATAGATACAATGCAATACTGTGCAGCTCTAAGAAAGAATTAATCATTCAACTTATAACAATATGGCTGGAACTAGAGAATATCATACTAGTGAAGTAGGAAGGAAATAAAGTGATAATAAATAATCTAATTTATGTTGCACTTAAAAATATACAACCAGCTATCAACAAAATTCCAAAGGCAACAAAAGCAATAACTGATGCTCACAATTGAGTTGTTGGGTGGAATATTGAATGGGAGGGATATTAAGGTCCTTGGGGGAGGGAACATACATTGGTGATGAGTGTGGTATTGTAATTATGTGCATAAGAAACCATTATTTACAGTATTATAACCAAAGAAGCACAATCAATAATTTTTAATAAATAAAATAAATTAAAATTCTGGGAAGATGTAACAAAAGAAAAGAAATCATGTAAAACAACAAAATAGCCCTTGGCGATATCTCCCTGGCCCAGTTGAGTAGATGCATGAAATTAAATCTACCTTAAAGGCTCAAAATGTAATATGCAAAATTAGACCAGTCTACTTGTCTGCTTTAAGGTCAGGATCAATTTACTGTCTGGAGAGGAGATAAGGGTGGCTAGAGATAATTTTTCTCAGCTTCCCTATTCCCAATCCTCAATTTCTTCTCCACCTCCCCACCATTGCCATCCCAAGGACCAGAAATTCTAGGTGATTTAAGGCTTCTTTAAAAGGTTTCTTGGGGGCACTGCATGTAAGTCACTGAATTTTGCAATTGCTCAGGTATCTTTAAAGTGCTATATCTGGTAATTCAGTAATTCCAGAATTTATAATGCTGAAAATTTTGCCTATGTTGTTAGTTTTCTTAGCAAGATAAAGATTTTAGTTACCTTGGTTCAGAATTGAGCAAATTAGGCAGTTTGATTAGACCTGATTTTCTTCCATTTTCAAGCAATTTAAACTAGGGAAATAACACACTGTAGAAGGCATAACTTTTCCTCTGTGTATTTATCAGTCTTTATTAGCCATGGTTTGTCCAATAGTCAAACTGTCCAGAGGAATTTGCTAAATAGAACCAAGAAAAATTTTGTTCAAGTCAAAAACTTCCCCTCAAAAAGCAACATTCTTTTCATCTACAATATAATTTCTCCCACACATTGAAAAAAATAGAAGGAAGGGAAAGAGAGCAAAATGCATATCTTGTATAATCTGCAATTATGATATTTTAAACTTTCCCTGTTTTCTGAACTTTAAGCAATACATATGGGTATGACTTTTCAACATATATAAAATGTTATTTAAAATGAACATATTTAACTCAAAAATAATTAAAGACTATTTGGTCAATAACAAAATAATTGAAACTAATAGTTAAAATGTAGTCTTTTACTGACTTCATAGTTATTCAACCAGTGACTAAAAATTTAAGAACATGTATTTTTCTAACCATATGAGGGAGGCCTTCTTCCCCCTTCAGAGGACAAATGTTCCTCCAGTGAAAGAAGACCAGTGACTGAAAAATATTCTATATGCAAGACTAGTGATATTATCTGGTCACACACATGGAAAAAGTTTCATTAGTTTGGATACTTATGTCTGGCTAAATGCTGATATTTAAATACCTGGGCATATTAAAATCAGAATCAATCACCTTATTTCTTGGTACTATCTTTCACTACCTGTCCTGAAATGTATAGAAGGTAGAACACTTTTTCTTTGTATACTACAGATTTAGCCTAATGACACCCATAGGAGCATTTAATAAATTCCAAGATATCCCAAGGTCAGAAATGGGCCTTCAGGAAGATCTCTGACAACCACTAAACCATGCCTTGACTTGTAACTCTTGTGAACATCGAGAAGGAAGAACAATCAAAAAGTCTTCAGCCAACCCAACTACAAATATGCATGTAATCATGGTGCTTAAATAAAGATATTTAAAAATAAAAAGTATAGGGGTCGGAGCAGTGATGTGGAGCAGTAAGGCATATGCCTTGCTGGCGATAGCATAAGACAGACCATAGTTTGATCTCCCAACATCCCAATATGGTCCCCCAAGCCCAGAGCACTTTCTGAGTGCATATTCTGGAGTAACCTCTGAGCTTCTCTGGGTGTGCCCCCCACAAAAAAGTATAAAAAAAGAAAGAAAATTCATCACCTTTTATACTGCTTTCTCCTAAATAAGGAAGTATAAGGTGATTAGGTTTAACATCACCAGCAAAGCAAAACAGTCCATTTGCGGTATCTGACTGTCTCTTTAAAGAGAGGCATAAGGGCAATAAATAGATAGAAAGATGAGGACAGACAGCAATGGTTATGGTAGTCACACAGATCTATATCCAGTTTATTATATTTGATATTCAGAGTTAATTATTTTGGCTGGAAATTGTCTTTTTTCTTTCTGCTCTAGTTTAAAAGGAGATAGATAGAGGCAAAGAAAAGTCTATAGTAAACTTTGCTTTCCAAAGTTGTTCTATGGTTATTGCTTCAGATACAGCAATACCTAGTCACTTGCTAGGTCACCTAGTCACTCGTTGTGACTCAGGATGGCAATCTTCATGATGAGAGATAGGAGGAAGCACAGAAATGTGGGAGAGTGTTGCCTAGAATCTATCTTACTCAGGGAACTAGAAGCCATATTATAGTTTTCCATGCATCTTAGTTTAATGCCATGTCTTACATTTCTATTTAGCATGACAATATCTTATTTTAGTATTCAAAACACATTTGTGTTTTTTAATGTAGTTATTACATACAAGGTAGAAATGGTAATTCTTTTTTTTTTAAGATATGTAGGCTAAAGGCTAGAATACATAAGCCACCAATATCATAAAGCTAGTAATTAGCAAAGCTACTTGAATCCTGCTCTTGGGATACCAAAAACACTTTGTACAGTCTATTCATAACCCACAATGATAAGATTATACCTTATCTGTCACTCCTAGCTCTCAGTCCTAATGACTTTCTTTATATTAAATGTCAATAAAATGACATTTTCTTTTTTAAGTCCTTTCTAAAGTATTCAAGGAAATGAGTTACCTAAATTTAGAGAATGTGTTTTTCTTCATCCTAAAAGACATACTTGAGACCAAGGAAGTTGGTCAAGGGGCTACAGTGTATGCTGCATTTGCAAAAGAGCCTGCATTCAGTATTTGGCATCTCAGAACCCCTGAGAACTTCCAAAAATGGTCCTGGTAGCTCCCGAGTACTACTGGGGTGACCCTATCAATCCCTATCACTACTGGGTTCAAGCATCACTATTTGACTAGACTAAGCATTGAACTATGTCCTGGTTAACCAAGATTCACTGCAATGGTTCCCAAACTATCTGGTTCTTGGGAACCACCCATCTCGCCAACAAAACAAATGTACCAAGTTATTTGTGTTAGTTTCATAACTCATTTTAAATTACATTTAGTGATATATATACATATATATAAATCTGAAAATGATCTTGACTGTATAGCCTTCCAACTACCACAAATCATTCAATTCCAATATCTCACATAACCTGAAATAATTAACAGCCTATTGGAATATTTTTGGACTAGAGAGTTTTATAATACCTACTGTTCATTCCTCATACTTGGAGTAACTCAGCTGTGAAGATGATGCACTATCCAGCCTTGTTTGCACGTGTAACACGATTGCTTCACAGTACTGTAACTTCTAGTTGAGATATGGCCAATATGATATCTCTTGGAAATGAATCTGTCTGTAAACAGAACTACCAGATCATTCTTGGACAGAGAAATTCTCTATCCATTTTTCTGTCTACATCCTCCATCTTCTATCTTCCTTCCCACCAAAATATCTTTGACCCAATAAGAGCTCTCAAGCAGAAATGTGGCAGTTGTAGAATATGTAACTGCCTACTTTTCTATGATAATATTTAGGATATAAGTTTATCTGTTTTGTTATAAAAATTATTTGTCCAGGACTAGAGAAATATAAAAGATATTTAGTCATTTGCCTTGCATTCCGCTAAACCCACTTTAATTCCTGGTACTGTATATGATCCCCTGAGCATTGCCAGAAGTGACCCTGGTTCAAAGCTAGGAATGAATGTGTCCTGAGCATGATGGTGTACTCCTACAGTGAACACAAATTATTTGTCACATTGAGGAGATATCAAAGGATGGATACCAGAGTCAGATGGGGCATTCTTTGATCATTTTGATATCTATGTGAATTTCGTGGAGTAGAAATAGGATCCCTGCAGCATCCACTCTCATCAGAAGAGTGTCTCATGGGGCTAGGAAGATGGTCAAAGGTCTATAGGGCAGGATTTGCATACTGAAGCCTCAGATTTAATGCCTAGCACTGCACAGTCTCCAAAGTATTGCCAGGTATTAATTCCCCTTTTCTCCCTGGCTAAAATAAAAATATACCAAACTGAGTTCACTCTAGTACGTTGGTAGTGAGTGAGAGAAATAGAATGCCTGTCTTGAATAAAGGTAGGGGGTGGGGGAGGAGGGAGATAAGGGGCATTGGTGATGGGAACTTTGCACTGATTTTTATAACTAAAAGGTAAAGGGGATGTTCTTTTTTATAACTGAAACCCAACTACAAAAGTATATATAATCATGGTGCTTAATAAAGTATTATTAACAAATAAATAAAAAAAATAAAATTCAGGTGTCAAAAAAGAAGAAAGAAAGAAAATGCCACTGTTCTCAATGATTATGTAGTATGGGTTAATTCAGAGCCAAATAGTCTCATGTTCTAATTTATTAAATAAGTCATTTGTGATGTAAAAAGTATGATTGTTACTTGACTGATAAAGAAACAAACTGATTAATCTCTGCACCTGAAATCACTTTGTTAGTCAATGTTTGAAGATTTGAATTTTGGGGTTTTGACTCCAAGTGTAGCATTTTATTTAGCCTTGGTTTTATTGGGTGTGAACTGAGTGAGGGAAGTGAGATCCACAGTATTATTGTAATCATTGCATTAATTTTAGAGACATTTAATTTGAGAGACAAATGCTTAACCAACATTAACCCTCTGATCCTGGAGTTTTCTGTGGAAAGGAATAACAACTATAATCCATTTAACAATCACTTTAGTTATTGCTTTTTAATTCCTTATATAAGACATAGTTATATTCATATAGAACAGAGGTTGTCACCTTTAAGCAATATATGGTCCATTAACTTCTATAAAACTTTAGTGGAACACACTTTTATTTTCACCTTTTTTCTAGCTGCTTTTACTTAACATTGGCATATCTGAGCAGTTGTAATATGCTGTCTAGATGGTATGGCCTACAAAACCTAAAATATTGACTGATTGATGGTTTGCTGACACCCTGTGCAGAGCATCTAAAAATATGTAGAGAACTGTCAGAGAAAAAATGCTGCCCATCCTCAACTAAGAAATAATGCCTGCTTCATTTTCATGTATTTCCTAATTTTTATCTCAACATGAAGTTTTGGAAAATGTATTTAGTTATTTATTTTTATTATTTTGGAAAATGTATTTTAATGACTGAATGCTTTTCATTGTTAAGGATCCATCTTTAATTAGTTTTATTGGAGAAATGTTCAACTTTTTCTATTTTTCCTTTATAGAAGTAATTCTATGATATATATAAACATATTTGTTGTTAATTATTTTCTCCTATTAACCTACCTGTAGAGCATAGGGGATAATACCTGCTTAAATAAGTCCTTGTATTCCTCCTGCATATTAAAGAATATGATATTGGGGCTGGAGCGATAGCACAGGGGTAGGGTGTTTGCCTTGCTTGCAGCTGACCCAGGACAGATCTGAGTTCGATCCCTGACGGTCCATATGCCCCCTGGACTGCTAGTGTAACTGGTCCCCTTTTTATATAACTTGTAGATTTTGATTCTGTTGTCGTTGACTTTGGGTTTGGTATTTAGGCCTGATCATTATTTATTTCCACTCAATGTTCATGTGCCTGCTCCTGGTACCATCCACTTTCTCCCCCCCCCCCCCAAATTTATGAGGCAGAACAAGATGATTCAAATTCTGTGGTTCTGTTGGAAAAAGAAAAAAAAAAGCTGAGAGGAATCCATTTAGGAGCTATCAATATCAGTTTAAAAAAGAAAAGGAGGAGTAAAGAGAAAAAAATGAAGAAGAAGCAATGACAAAATACACAACAGCCACAATAAACAACTACAACCAAAAAGAAAAATAAAAAAAAGGAGGGCTGGTATGGCGAGGTTTTGTGCTTATTTTATTTTATTTGCATAGGCACAGTAAGTATTGGGGAAAATTGAATGGGAATTCCCTTGGCCTCAGAGATACACAGTTTCTTCACCCTTGAAGCATACTCTCATGGGAACAATTACAGGCTCCAGATATGTTCATTATCGAACCCCAAAGTCTTTTTATGGTGCCAAGAAACCGTCTGCTCAGTTGTGACTGATAAAATCAGTCCTATGTAATTAGAGATCTTGGTATTTGCACAGGTCATAGTACGAAGTCTAGGATAGAATCTTTCTTTATGGTTCTAGAAGTTCTGCTCCATCATGGTTGTTTTAGTCAGTTTTCTGTAATTAGTGATCTTGGTTTTTGCACAGATTTTAGAATGAAGCCTTTCCTTATGGTTCCAGAAGTTCTGCTCTGTCATAGTTGTCAAAGTCAGACATCTGGAATTAGAGATCTTTGTTTTTGTTCAAATACTATGCTGAAGCCTAGGCTAGGGTTTTTCTTATTGGACCCAGGAAACGTTCTGTTCAGTTGCAATTGTCAAAGTTAATCTTCTGTAATTAGTGAACTTTATTTTTGTGCATATCATGGACTTAGTGTCTTCTGATTTTATCTTACTATTAGGTGATGAGGTAGGGCAACTGCTCTTAGATCTAGTTCTTGCTGTTTCCTCATTGTCAAGATGTTGTATCAACCTGATGCAAGTTGATGCCAAGGTAGTATTAGACACCAAATTACTGATTTTTTGCATTTCAAACTTCCCCAATTTAAATGGAATAGTTCATATTCTTTCTTACTGGAGTCTGGATTCCTGTATTCAGTACTTTATGTATGTATGTATGCATGTATGTATGTATGTATGTATGTATGTATCTATCTATCTATCTTTCTATCTATCGTGCTCAATAACTCATTCAGTATTGTTTGTACAAATTTCATGCTATGTTAGTTGTTATAGCTTTCCAGGACAGTTTAATGCCTGGTAGACCAAGTTCTCCTTAAGTTTTCTTTTTGTTTTCTTTTCTCTTCTTGTATCTTCTCTTCTGTTTTCTTTTTCTGAGGTAGCTGGGTTCACCAGAATATAAATGTTTATATGCTTCAGACACAATGTCACACTCTACAATCACCATCATAGTGCCAATACCCTTTCAACAAAGTTCATTAGATCCTTCTAGTCCACTCTTCTCCCTACCCTGTAAGCTCAATTCTATATTATGTTAGGGTTGTCTTTCTTTGTATACTACCTCTTCCCTTTATTTCTTGACACACTACCTATGAGTGATATCCTCTAGTATTTTTCTTTCTTTTCTGTCTTATTTGACTTAGCATGACTTCATACAATTCTGTCTATGTCGCAGCAATGGACAAGAGGTTTTTTTTCCTTAATGACTGAGTTGGATATAGACTTCATTTTCTTTATTTTCTTTTTATTTTAAAACGCATTTTCTTTTCCAACTCATCTTTTATGGTGCATGTGGCCACTGTAAAGAGCACTGTAGTGAATAGAGGTATGCCTGTAAAAATTTAATGTGTGTTCTTATGCTTTTTGATGGATACCTAAAAGTGGAATTGCTGGTTTGCATGTAGTTCTAGTTTCAATTTTTTTAGGAAGTTCAATACTGTTTTTCATAAAGACCAGGTCAGCATATATTCCCACCACCAATGAATGAAGGTTAATTTCTCCTAGAAATCGTTTTTTTTTTTTTTATATTGTCCATTTCTACTGGTGTGAAATGTTACTTCATTGTCACTTTCATTTGTATTTATCTACTAGTGATGATGAACAATGTTTTCAGTGTGTATGTATCTGTGTGTGTTTGTGTTGGGGAAGGAGAGTGAAGGGTTTTAGCTGCACTTGGTGGTTCTCAGAATCTATTCCTGGTGTAAAGTTTGGGTCAATTCTCAGTATGCTATGCAATACTAGAGAATCGATCTGCCCTATAGCAATCTAAGCATACACCTTATTCCTTAGTAATGATTATCATTTTTTATGCTTGATGGCCATTTGTATGTCTTCCTTGAGGAAATATCTGTTCAATTATTCACCTCAGTTTTAAATAGAAAGCTTTGTTTTTGTTGTTTATTTTTGTGTTATTTATACATCCTGAATATTAGCCATTTATTAGTTCTAAGATATGCAAATATCTTCTCCCATTCAGTAGGATGTCATTCGCTTTAGTGACAGTGTTTTTTTTTCAGTTTTGTGAAGAAACTTTTAAATTTATTGTAATTATATTAATTTTTTGCTCCTGTTTACTTTTTCATTGGAGCTCATAGAACTAACACCTTTCTCTGAAGTTGACCTTCCCATTAATTATATTATTCTTCAGAAAGCAAGTATTTCTTTTCAATATGAATTTTCTCTACAGCTCTGGATAGTTCTTTTGGGGTTTTCAATATTCAATATCCAAAAAAGTAACCTGACACATAAAGTCAACCACTTGAAAAATGAACTTTTCAAAGGCAGTGAAGAGGTTATTTTAGATATTTCAGTACTTTGATGATTTTATCACTGTTCTCCATTTATGCAGGTATGAATACTTTGTCTATTTGAGTTATTTGAGTTAGTTGGTGGCTTAAGGTAGGTGCATTGATGGGAGGAGTAAGATATATTAGCTCATGAAGGCACCAAATGTCTCATAAGTTTAATTCTTCTAGTGTATGGGTATTTAAGTTATTCTTTGTGACAGGTGATGATGGATCATGTAGTCAGGAAGTTCTTAAGGGTTACAAAAGTGAAACTTTGGTGGATTTTAAAGAAAAATGAATAGTGATGTTTTTGCAAGTACATATCCTGTTTAATAAAGGATATTCAGACTCTTTTTTGATTGCTTATGATATTTTTTAAGCACTGGCTTGTCTCAGTGGGAATCGAATCTTTTATTTTTTTGACATGGTCTGAAATTGGATATTAGGCAGTCAACAATGCTAGAAATATCATTGCACCTGGTCAAAAGTTCATGAGAAACTAACAGGAATGCCTATAAAGTGAGTATGTATGCGTTCATATGTATGAGTTCATACATGCAGAGATAAGAAAGAAAATAAACAGAAAACACAGCTTTTTGTTTTTTTTTTTTAAAAATACCATGTATTTTCTAGTACAATCTCAGAATAATATAAAAATATATTGACATAGTTTTTAAAGGAAATAACTATTTTGAGGGGGCCAAAGTGATAGCACAGCAGTAGGACATTTACCTTGCATACAGGGTGGATATCCACCCGAGGTGAATAGGGTTTGATCCCCGGCATCTCATAGGGTCCCCCTAGCCTGCCAGGAGTGATTTCTGAGTACAGAGCCAGAAGTAACCCCTGAGCATAGCCAGGTGTGACCCAGAAACCAACCAAACAAACAATAGAAATAACTATTTTCATAAAAAAATCAAGAATTAATTATAAAAAATCTGTTTACATATTAAGGTATTATTTCATAGTCATTTAATTTTCAAGAATTTAGAGAAACAATTTGGGATCTATATGTACTTCAATTTTTTAATATTTTTACATAAAAACATAAGAATAAGACATAGCTTTTCCAGCCTCAAGACATTTTTTTCTTTTACATGGAGGATGGATTGATTTAGTAGAGATGTGTCCAGTAGTCCACTGAAGCAAAAAAAATAGGAAACAGAGAAGCCCAGAAAAAAAAGAAAGTGGAAACAAAGTGAAAAACAAATAAATAAACCAGTACAAATGAAATTAAGGGCTTGAGAAAAAAAAGTACAGGGGTCAGGGAACTTTTCTTGGTACATGGCCAAGATTCTCCTGAGTACTGCTAGGGTGATGTTTGAAGACAGTCAGGAGCAATTCCCAGGCACTGCTGCATGGAGTCCAAAAACAAAACAATAACAAACCAGAATAAGAGCAAAAGTATTGAAGAGCTCCACTAATGACAAATGTGCTCTTATAATTAAGTTCCCAAAAAAGATTGATCTTAGGTAACTGGCTTGCAAATTTATTGAGATATACAATCAAGGCTGAGAATAGTTATGTTTTACAGGGTTGTACATAGAAATGTTAACAAATAAGAAAGCAATGTTTCATATCTGAGCTCATTTGTATATGAAAATGCAATTGTTATGTATGTGTGATTCATTCATTCTTAAACCTTCATTGACGGCCATTGTAAAGCATCTCACCTCTCAAATATCATGCACTCTGGATGGGTAAAAGCTTATTGAGCTTAACCTCCTACAGAAGGATATAAGAATGCTCTTCAATGTTACTTCTGATAGAATGGAGTTATCAACAGATCCTGAAAGATCCTTACACTCTATAGTGATTTTGGACACAGAGTGTCTTGATTTCAATTTGTACTACTTCATGTCTTGGAAAGGTTTGATAAAATCTCCAAGCCTAAATGATCCTATACAATATTGTCTACCATTTTGGAATCTGGTGTGAGGATTGTTAGATAATACTAGTCACTAAGCATAACACACATGGTAAGTGCTAACTAAATGTTACATATTAATTTATGCATTTGGAATTATTTGTTATTATTTATCATAATTTCTTCTTAACCAATAGGACTTAATTAATCAAGAAAAAGTAGTCATCTTTCTCCAAAAGACAACTAAATTATTTAATGCTGGGTACTTCATTGGGTATATTTTAGAAACTTTCAGCTTCCTTAGACTAAAATATAGCACATAAGGTAAAGGAATAATATTTTGCAAGATATAGAAATCATATTTTGAATACTAAAGTGGAAGGAGAGAGACTAAATATTATTTACTAAAAGAGTGCTTCTAGAGTACTGGAAAGTGGGTAAAGTAAATATTTGATAAGTATTGTATTCGAAAATCTGAGCTCTGGAGCTGAGATAAATGAAGGGAAATTCTGCTCCCCAGAACCCTAAATTGTCCAACAATCACTAGAAAGAAGAGTGAAGTAATTATACTTAGTAAGTATGAAATAGGCTCATTTTCATGTCTATAGAATTTTAAAGAAAAGACAGAGGCGTGAAATAACCAGAGACTATGTGTAAGCAGTTTGCCCCTACTTCTATAAAATAACAAATTACGACAATTTATCTGTAACTATAAGAAAAACTACAGAGGAATTCCTAAGTACCCTTTATGTAGTATCTCTTTCTTATAATAACTCACAAAATATTGGAAAATATCACTTTTAGAATGTTGACATATCCACAGCCAGGGATGGGATATTCTGTCTCTGTAGTGTTCTTTAGGTGGTACCTTTAGAGTTTGAGCCTCTTACTATCCCACTTTAACTCCACTTTAAACCTTGGCAATAATCTCAAAAGCTAATTCGTTCTCTGTATAATTTTGCCATTTCAAGAGTGCTATGTAGTTGGTATTATATATTATGCATCCTTTAAGATGAACTTTAATCACTTAGCAGAATGTCACCATTTTGTTTAACCATTCACCCATCAAATGATATCTGGATTGTTTCCAGATCTGATTTTTATAAGAAAGCTATTATAAATATTATAAATACTTCTGCACGTACTTTTGTGTGAACATGCATTTTTATTTTACTGAATTACTAGGTAGTTCATGTGAACATACAGAGTGACTGTATGTTTTCTATCCACCTCTCTAAGTGAACGTGACCTACTCTCTTCACTTTTTGCCAGCATAATGTTGTTACGAGTTTTTAATCTTAGCTATTCTGACAGGTGTGCATTGATATCTCATTGCCACTTTAATTTGCATTTCCCTAATCACTAATGATGATGAACATCTTTTCACATGCCTCTTTGCCATCTGTATATCCTCTTAGGTAAAATGTCTCTTCACATCTTTTGCCTAATTTCTAAATTCAATTTTTTGTCGCTGAATTTTGACATTCAATGAGATATTCTTAATAGTTCTTTTGTTGATATACACAGTTTGCAGATATTTTCTCCCACTTTGTAGCTTACTTTCCAGAGCAAGTGTTTATAGTTTTGATGAAGACCAGTTAATTGGTTTACTTTCACAACTTGTGTTTTTGTTAAGCCTATTAACTCTTAATCTTATAGCAGAAATATTTTCTTTTTTGGTAAATGTTTTATATTTTACATAGTCCATGATCCATTTTAACATCTTTTGGGGAGGCTTTCACAATCAGTGCTCAGGAGATTTAGGGATCACTCCTTGTAATAGTTGGCAATGGTACCTAACAGTTTAATACTCAGCCAACAGAGCTTCTTAAGCCAGAAATACTAGACCAATCAGAGTTGAAGAGTGGTGTTAGAAACCCATTCTGGGCCAATAATTAAATTCAGGACATTGCCACTCAAGAGATATGGACTACCCTTTTGAATTATTTCCCTTATATAAGAAAAAGTATAAGCCCCTTTTACTCCCCCCAAAAGTCTATACCTTTATTTAAGATTCAGCTTTTGACTCAAAGTATGGCAATAAATTTATTTCAGTGTCATTTTATAAAAGCTGCTTTACTTTTATTAAATTGCTTTTGCACTTTTGTAAAAAAAAAAAAGAAAAAAAAGATTGAATACATGTCTGAAGGACTAGTGATGTGATCTATCCTGCTTAAATGATTTGTGAATGTCTCTACCATTACTAACACCATTTAATCTTTATGGCCATATAAACTTTAATATTGGATAGACTTATTCCTCCCACTTTATTCTTTTTAAATAACATGTTTGCAATTCTAATCCCTTTTACTTCCATATGCATTTTAAAATAATCTTGATTATATCTATAAAAAGTCTTGCTGGAAGTTTTTTTTTTTTGACAAACTGATGTTAAATTTGTATATCAGTTTTTGGAAATTAAAATATTTACTAGGATTATCTATTGTAAAAATATTTTTTTATTAAGATGAATTTTTAACAGCATTCTATAGTTTTCAGCAACAAGTCCTATTTGATATATCAAATATGTAATTTTGTAATTGTACATGTTTTATATTTTAATTTTGGTATCCTGTGTTTATTATTTTTTTGTTTCCTTGTGTTCATTTTTAACATATAAAAATAGGATAGATTGGTGGGGGGGCTCAGGTGTAAGTCCTGGCTCTGTACTGAGAAATCACTTCTGGTCACTTTGGAGGACCATATGACATGCCGAAGTTTGAACCTGGGTCCGTCCTGGTTTGGCAGCATGCAAGACAAATGCCCTACCATTGAGCAATTGCTCCAGTCCATAGAAATAGGGTATATTTTGTACGTTTATATTATGTTATGTGACCTTACTTAACTCACTTATTCTAAATGTATGTATTTGGGGGGGTATGTGGTTAGATTTCTAGGGACTTTTTGCATTAACAATCATATTACCTGCAAATTTGACAATTCTATTTTTTCTTTAATTATGAAAACCTTTTCTTTTCTTTCATGATTTATTTCTCTGGATACAACTTATAGCAATATGTAAATAAGAATCTTTGTCTTATTTGTGATCTTAAGGGAAAAGCATTAAATAACCACTATTGTTAACTGAGGTTCTATTGGTAAGCACTCTCCAATAAGAAATTCTATTGGTAGGACAAGAAAATTCCTCTCTATTCTTATTTTTCTGAGACTATCTTTGAAAGGGTGTTAAACTTTATCTGCATCAGTAAATATGACCATGTGATTTTTCTTTTTTGTCCAGAAATATGGTAGAATTCATAGATACATTATCTAAATAGTAAACTAAATTTTTAGTTTTAGAATAAATTCCAACTAAAAACTGGTGGTGGGGATGCCCCTCACTCATTGTCACTATGTGCCTCAAATATTACTGTGGGAGAATTGTAATTCACTTCGACCACAATGCAAATTTAAAAAAAATAAATGAAAAAAAAATGGTATGGTGTATATATTGCTAAACTCCATTCGGTGATATATTGATAAGGACTTCTTTGTCTAAATTTATGAAGGATGTTGAGGTGGTCATTGTTTTCTTTTTCTTCTTTTTTTTCTTTCCATTTTCTCCTCATTCATCTTCTTTCTCTTTGCTTTCTCCTTTCTCCTCTTCCTTCTCTTTCTTCTACCTTCCTCTGCCTTCTGGTCTTTCCCCTCCTCTTCCTCCTACTTCTTATTTTATTTTGGTATCAGGCAATATATGTTGCTTTCTCTGTTTTTGGTAATTCATCACATAAACTAGTATTAATTTTTTCTGCATTATCTATTACAACCATTCAATCAGGATTTGTCATTTTAATTATTTATAAACTTCCAGAATAGCGTAAGCTTGTGGGAGATTTATGGTGGATGGTGTTTTTGAGGATTTAGTTCATTTTATTAGAATTGCTAAATTTCTGTATGTAAAATGGCTTGTACTCTTCCTTTATTATCATTTTTTGTGTCTGCAGAAATTTTAGAAATACATTTTATTTAATCCTTGTTATAGATACTTTGTGCCTATTGGTTTTAGTCCTGGCTAAAAAATGTTCTCAATTTTACCAATCTTTTTTAATAATTGCTCTTTGTTTACTCAATTTTATGAATTTTTTTCTTTATACATTTTAATTTATTATTGGTCTTGTCTTTATTATTATTTCTCTTGCTTTGGATCTACCTTATTCTTTTTTAGATTCTTAAAATATGAATTAAGATGATTTTATTTTATATTTTTTGTGCTTCTCTAATACATACAGCCACTGCTACAAATTTTCCTCTCAGCACTGCTTTGCTTTGCTATTTCCCAGAAATTTTTTATTAAAATATCATGATTTATAACATTATTCATAATTTTAGACACATACTATTCCATCATCAGTTCTACCAGGGCAACTTCCTTCTACCAAAGTTCCCAGGTTCTTTCCCATTCCCCACTTCCACCCCAGCCTGTCATCTAGACATGCACCATTTTAAATTTGCTTGTTAAAATTTGGGTCTCATGATTTCAGTGTTGACTTGGTTGTTTTGATGCATTATTTTTAAATTCCCTTCATCCCAACGTATGGTTTGATTTACTTGAGTCTTTCATTTAGCTTGTGTTACTTGAAAGTATATAGATTTTAGCTTGCAATGGTTTGGAGAATTTCCTTATTTTTCTGTAATTCTTTTTAGTTTTACTTTATATTGACTGGAGAATTCACTCTGTATGATTTTAATTATGTTAAATTTTTGATGTTTATTTCATGATCAAAAATGTTTATTTCATGATCAAAAATGTTAGCAAATAGAATGCTATTTGCACATATAAGTTTACTTGAAAATAATGCATGTCATTACATTTGGGTGCAGTGTTCTATAAAGTTTATTTGACACTGTTTGAATGCTGAATTCTCCTTAGTTTTTTATTTTCTATATCTCTGTTCTATAAATTATGCTGTTCTTAACTATAATTATTTTAGTCTTTACCCCTTTTGAACAGTTTTTGCTTTATGTATTTTGCATTTCTGTTTGTTGCGTACAATCACTTTTAGATTTTTTTTATCTTGGAAGATTAATCTTTTCTTTCAATATATAATAATTCTGTCTGTACATAGCCATTTTAAATTTATTTGTCCTGAAATTTAGTTAGGGTACTGAATAGATATAAAGTGATAGGCACAGTACCCCTTAATTAATAATAGTGCAAACCAGTGTCTAAAAGGGAAATAAAAGGGGAGAGAGAGAGAGAGAGAGAGAGAGAGAGAGAGAGAGAGAAGAGAGAGAGAGAGAGGAGAGAAAGAGAGAAAGAGAGAGAGGAGAGGAGAGAAAGAGAAAGAGAGAGAGAAAGAGAGAGAAAGAAAGAGAGAGAGAAAGAGAGAGAGAGAGGAGTAAAAAATCTTGCCCTAGAGACAGGTAGGGAGAAAGTGGAAGGGGAATAGGGACATTGATGTCAGGAACTGTGCACAGGTGAAGGGTGTTATACATTATAAGATTGAAACCTAATCTTAAACAACTTTGTAACCATGGTGTTTACATAAAAGAAAAAGAAAGAAAAATAAATGTATTGGTCTTGAAATCTAATTTAATTTATATTGACAAAGATACCTCTAATGATTTAATTAATACTCACAGGATATATTTTCTCTCTGATTTTTTGCTTTCATTTTGTTTATATTATTATATTGGGGTTTATTAGAGACTGTATTGAATAGGGTCCTATTTTAAATTCTTCCTGTTTAATATACACAACCTCTGTTTTTGGCTAACTTATTTAGTGCTTTTTCACTTAAAGTTGTTATTTCTATGCCTGGACTTAGGTTAATAACTTTCTTAATTGTTTATATGTTTTTTATTTTTCTTTTCTTACCTCTGGATACCTGCTGGTTACTTGAACACATTTTAGATTTAGTGTTTTGACTTATTTACAGTACTTTGAGCATATTTTATTATAAATTATTGTTAGTATTTGCTTTAGATATTATACAATGCTACATATATATCTACACAAAATAAGTCTATTGGTGCCATCATCTTAATTTGTGAGAAAAAATGGATACCTCACATTATCTATTTTATGTTCCTTTATTCTCTCCCATTTATAATGTATCATAACATCTTTTTGTTTTCCTGCATTTGGAACTATAATAGATGGTATAGTAAATTTTACCTCAATTTTCATATATAATTTAAAAGAATCAAGAGGAGACAAAAATCTGCCTTTTGCCAATACTTTTGTTTATTGTGTTATTTATTCCTTCTTATTGTTTAAAGAATTTTCTTTTTTTATTTAGATATTTTTATCATTCATTATTTTAAAATAGCTGAACTGGCAACAAAATTTTCTAAATTTTCTTTATCTTAAAATATTTTGCTTATTTAAAAAATATTTTGCTTCCCATCTGAAGGACGTGTTTACTTAATGACTGAAGTTGACAGTTTTGGCATTTGCAATTTATTTTACATCAAATATCATTTTATATATTTTTACTATTTCACTCATCTTGAACTAACATGTTATTTCTTACCAAATTTGGGGAATTTAGGGTTTTTTTTTAATTTATTATTTTGTTTTCTTTTGGACCCCCTCTGGCTTCCTGGTAGCCAAGTGCAAGGCATATGCCCTCCCACTGTATTATCTCTCTGGCCCCAAATTTGGGGAAGTTTAGGTCAATACTTCTTTAAATACTTTTCCAGTCATAATTCCTCTTTATGTAAGAGACTCCAGCAACATAAATGTTAAATTTTTTATTAAATAATAGGGCCACACTTAGTGGTGTGCACAAACCTGAGATCATGTTTAGGGGTGCTTGGAAATTAAATCTATTAGTATTGCCTATAGTTACTAAAGATTATGTTTCTATAACTTTAACTTTTTTTTTTTACTTGACGGTTTTAACTCTCTTCATTTTAACTACTTTCAAGTGAGTTTGTAAGTGTTCATGGTGACCATTTAAAAATCTGTCAAAGGCAACAGCACTTGTGAGTTTATTTGTGAGTTTTATAGAATTAAGTTTACCCAGAGAAGGGGAATGCGGTTGATGGGAAGGGTGCTTGGAATTTTGGTGAAAGTAGGCACTCTGGTGGTGGATGTGGTATTTGGAATGATGCATGCATAAAAATATCATTACCAGTTTTGTAAATCATGGTACCTCAAAAATGGGGGAAATGGCAGTCTGCCAGATAATTCTAACATTTTTTTTGGTCATCTCATTGTTGTTCTATTTCCATTCACTTAATAAGGTTCTGTTTCTAGCTACATTTTGTGATCTACAATTAAAATGTGAATATTTTGGTTAGTAAGTTTTGGATTTATTTACTGATTTATTTGGGAGGGTCAAAGATGTGCTCAGGGCCTACTCCCAAGTCTTTGCTCATGGATCACTCTTAGAAGTCTTGGGAGATCATCGGGAGTGTAATGGGTTGATCCCAATTAACATGGATCTTACTTAAATTTTTTTAAATTTAGGTAGTTCTTATTTAAAAATTAACTTGCTTTAAAAATGTGATGAGACAAAGAAGAAAAGTGTTTAATACAGGCTTCTCCAGAAAAAAAAATGTAAGCAAAAACAAGCAGATGACGTACATGTTCAAGGGAGAACAGCCGCTTGAAAAATAAGCCTAAATTTTCATTGCTAAATCTGTATTTGTCTAATCCTGCTCTGCAGGTAATGGTGGAGGGATCTACCTCCTCACTTGTTGAAGTCTTGATTCCCTAGGAACCCTCAATTCTCCAAGATGGATTTAGAAACCAAACACTCTGCTTGGTCTGCTTTGATACTACACATGTGAGAAGGATGCAATCTTCTTGATATTCTCACTCAATTTTTTTCTGACAAAAGGAAGACATTATTTCCCTTTACTTTCACACAATCCAGTGCTTGACAGCCAACCACTTTCAAATGTGAATGATGAAGCTAACTAACCCACATGCGGACTAAATCTATAACTCACACTTAATTCATTGATCTTACCAACTGAATTAATCAGTCTTAGCCCAAAAGGCAGGTAATACCTGACATAGGAAAGTAGTTATTTGTTTATAAGTAACTTGCTATTTTTTTAACATGTGATGCTTTTTAATGTCTTGATTATATCTAAGAAGTTGCAGAGATTGTATTTGACTCCAGGTTTGCTGGATTCAAAGTCACACAACATTAACAAGTGAGTTATTGTATTCTTTAAAATGGTGTTTTAGTCTCAATATACATAGTGAATGATGAATCATTGAATGAATTATAAACTGTACTAAATGGTATGTTTTATTATACATTGCACATTGTGTTCCTTGTACCACTGACCTGCTATGCACCTGAATTTGAATATTAATAAGAGAAGTGAAATGATATCATTTCATCTGAGAATATTATAAGTTAAAAATCTATGGAGAAAGGTCTATGAGTATACAGTAATTATTTGGTAGCAAATTAGTGAAAGTTAAGAAAAATTATTATAATTCTAAGAAGTCTATTTAAGAATTCAATTATTAAGCAGATTTGAGGTCTTTATTTTATTTCTATATAGGAGATATACCTCCTAGATATTCAATAAAAGGTCCACAATATAAACTAATATGCATGATAAAATATACAAATACATAATCAAAGACCCATTATGTTTATAAATATAATATGATTTTGGTTCACATCCAGTTGTGTTCAAGACTTACATTTGACTCTGCACACCGACAAGAAGAACCTTTCCTATTGTACTATCATTTCAGCCCAATGATTAATTTTTTGGCAAAATGTGTAATAGAAAAGCAACCTGAAAGTAACTTGCATATATCTGGTCAAACACAAATTTGAAATAGGTTGACATAGATTTGAAATACAAAAAGTAGAAATGAGTTGGGTATTCCTTGAGTGCCTATTCAATTTAGTAGAGTAGGGCAGTTAAAGTTAGTTCTTCCAAAGGTAGGGTTTTAGATTTGAATCTTAAAACTGCCCTTAACCATGTGATGTTATTTAGGCTACTTAGCACTTCCAGTACAAATATGTTCCTTACTATATAGGGGAAAATGCTAGCTCTTCATAACTCATAAAATATTGGGATATTGAATGAGAAAATAATGAATAGTTCTATGAACAATACTTATAAAATAATAAATATGGCTTCTATTATTAATAACATTGTTAGCATTATTAATAGGAAGTAAAACCAATGCTCTTTCCCTAAAAGAGGATTTGGTAATAACGGACTTTTTCACAAGATGATAACTATATAGATAGCAATTACTATCTTGATTACTGCTTTTTGTATGTATCCCAAATATATTTTTGTTCGTCTTTGGATCACATTTGTCAGTTCTCAAAGGTTACTTCTGGCTTTGCACTTAGAAATCACTCCTGGCAGGCTCTGGGGACAATATGGGATGATGGAGATCCAACTTAGTCCGTCGCATGCAAGGCAAAAGCCCTCCCAACTGTGCTATCCTTCTAGCCTTTATCCCATACATCTTTGAATAGTTCAGCTAACTCTAGGATTAGGCCAGAGATATAGGACAACAATGCCATAGTTCTGAAACAAAGGGATTTCAGGACCCTTGTAGTTATTCCAGGGGATTCATTTTCTCGAAACCCAAGACAGTCACCAAAAGAATGACCCCAGGGAACTATGTGCTGTCCATAGAACATGGACTTTTGCCCTGAAATGTTTTTCCCTGCTCACTGCAATGGCAACTCAGCTTCATAATGTCCTCTCTAGTCATGCATTCTGATCAAAGTAGTTATTAAAAGGTTGTGGCTAATAGAAGAGTAGATACCCCTGCATTTCCCAGAACAGAGCAAGCATTCTGGGAATCTTGGGTCCATGTGATTTCCTGAGCTGATGATTCACACTATGCAAGGAGGTAGGTTTGGCATGACAACAATCTGCAGATTCAAATAAATCCCTGGAGAGAGGATGAGGCTGCCGAGAGTCCCCCTTGCTGACTGAAGTTCCCGATATGTGCCTGAAACACCGGATCCCAGGCCCCAGATGTGTGCAGGTTTCTAATTGCCAGCGCTGCACTCAGAATCGAAGGGTGAGAGAGTTGCAAAATCACGAACACTGAGGGCGGTGTTAGGAAGGCAGCTTCCTGCACAGTGTTGTAGGTGTTAGTGAAATTATCAATTGCTCCGGGAGGGAGAGAGACACAGGACTGGAGGGCGTAGGGAATGTGATGGTCCCTCTCCTCGCTATTTTTGTTCCCTGAGGTTGTGCTTTCTCAGAGATATGCACCCTGCAATTCCATTTCTGCAGTGAAATTAACTCCAGCCTGACAGGTAAGCCTTTCAGGTCACCTTTAAAGAAGGGGTCTGTGAACTGTGTTGGGGGGAGGGCTGTAGATCATTCTCCCTACATCGGACATATTTTATTGGTGCAAAAGTCGCATTTGAAAGCTTAAATATGGGGCAGAGGTTTAAAGCAGCAGATGAACTACATGGCCCTGGCCGGAACAGTAAAGCACAAATAAAAGGAAAGGAAAAGGACTTGGTATTTTTCTCTCTAATACATTTATTTTAGAAAATTTGCCTCTAGTCTGGAGCCTGGTTCCTGAGCAGGGTCTTTGGCATGAGTTATATCTATGATCTTTCCAGTTTTTCTTCCCCCTCATTTCCCCCTCCCTTTTGAGTCACTACTGCATGGAAACAGCAGACAGAAGCAGGATTGCATGCTGTCAATACAGGCTGCAGAAGTCAATAAGCAGCCAGACAGGGAGTGAAATTGGAGGAGGCAGCTATAGATTTCTTTGGTTATTTCTTGTGAGTTTTTCAGAACTTGGGTGATTCAGTCTTGTCAGATACTATTTTCAGCTGGGCTGAGACAAACACATTCCCCGGGTACACCAGATGTTGCTTGCAGTCTCCCCATTTCCAGAGGAACCCCGATTGACATCCCTAAGAGTGAGGGAATGTCCAGGCAAGATTTAGGAAGTGTCCTGCTGCTCTGGAATTTTTTTTAAAAAGGGAAACATCATATGAGACTATAGATGATCAGTAGGATGCCATTGATTGTCTTGAGGAGGTGAAGTTTGGTGCTTGATTCTGGTCAGTGCAGGCAGCAGGGCAGCTACTCAGTAATGCATGTTGATTAAATATTAGTAACAAAATGTATACTTCTGGGACAGTGATCTCAGATTGATATATGAGCTTCTGCTTAGAATGGCAATATGGAGTAATAAGAGACTAATGCATGTTGTTGGGTAATTGCGAAGAATGAATTTCTATTAAATAGTAGAATAATCTCTGCAAGTGAGATCATGGGACAGGGACATGCAAGGATAAAACTAGTTTATCCATGCATCTGTCTGCCTGTCTATGTCTATCAGCTTCTCTCTCTATCAATGTATGTATTCAATCACTTCTCTCTCTCCACTGCCCCTGGTTTTCTTCCTCCTTCCTTCTCATTAACCACTTGATTTTGGAAGAATGCTAGAAGCTTATAAAACATTTAATATAAATTGGCATCACTAGAAATAAAATGACAGTTTTATCTAAAGATTTATTTTCTGTGACACAGTGATATGGCTAACAGATAACTGAAATTCAAAAACTATAATATTTATGTGAGCTTTATTTATACTTTATCATTCACTAACCTCACAGTGGCACTGTGGCCATGGAAGACAATAAACAGATACTCTTGTTTTGCTCTCTGGGAGTCTTATGAGAGATATCTATCAAAGGGCAGATAGCTGTTGCATAGGCATTTGAGTACCATGCAAAGGGTAATTGAGCATCTTGTCCTTGGAAGGTGTTTAGGCAAATAACTGATGGGTACCCCATTCTTTAGAGTGGGCTGTTTGTTGATACAAGGAAAAGTAAGCTTTGCTTGTTTTGTTTGAAACTGATGATGATCTTTTTTCAACCTGATTAATAAAATATTCTATTATTTCTTAGTTATTAAAATATCTAATTACTGCTGATTATATCCTCATTGGATAAGCATGCTGTTACTGACCAGAAGTTTACATAAAAACACACGGGCACTGTCTGGATCATGATTTATCTTAAAAATCAGTTCTGGGAACAGGTATGGGGATTCCACTCATACTGATGAGTTCCTGCAGCTTCCAGGCCAAGATCCTGACTGAGTGCCAAGGGAATGGGGTGAAAAGATACTGGGTTGGGTTGGCTCAGCTAATATTTCCTTCTTGGGGTCAGGAGCTGGCAGTGGTCCCATTTATTCACTCCACCTGCTCATGATGTAATAGCCACAGTGTATACATAGAGCTCTTGGAATATTTAGGAATCTACTGTGTATCCCTTTTTCACCAAGAAGTCCATTCTGTTACCCACACAAATATGCTTGTACTGTTGTATCATTTATTTATCTTGGGAGGGGAAAATGTCTCACTTTATTAAAAAATAAAACTTTTTAAATAACTTACCTAAGATTGCTCCATGGGGGAGTGGATAAATCATGATTCACATTTTGTTTACTTCAGAGTTTGAACCTATTCTTGGGATAACACACTTGGAAAGATGAAGTCAGGAAGTTCTGTCTTAAAAGTCCTGGTAGATCAGGTAGTTTTATTAGGGAATACCCTATAGAAAAGCAGAAATAAAGGTGGGCATTCAAGGATGAACAAATGATAAGGAAGCATGACTCTGACCAACATACATAGAAAGAGCATTCATTGATTCATGAAATACAGGTCAGGTATTATTTCATAAAGCCTGGCTTCTGCTTCTGTCTCCTGTTACATTGTCTTTATCCTAAGGCAATAATTATTTGCTGAATTTACCCTAAGGATCTGACTATTGCCCTATGGACCCTCATACATAGGATCTATAACCTATATTTTTGGGAGCAAGATGACATCATGACCTTTTGTCTTAGCTTGCATATACTTGCACACACACACTCATGAACAAACATGTTAACACATGCACATATTCCACACAGGGCCAGAACTTGCTTTCCATTACTCGACCCTACTGTGATTAAAGGAAGTAACGGACCGTAACTAACACCCAGAATACCTAGAGGTAAGAGTAGGATATGTAAAAGCTTGGTAGTCCTCCAGTATCCATAGTCCTAAGAGAATCTGTAGAGAAGCCAGGTAACAGAAATACAGTGTGAGCAGTGGTGACAACTGTGATGGGTGAGTTTGGGTTAGGTGTACACACCTTTGCTTATGCCAACTACCATTTTTGATCACAACCCCCTGAACTAGAAGTCATAGAGATACAGTTTGGTAGCACAGGGGATCTTATAAGGAGAAAAAGTGAGAATACCTAGCAGGGTGGTGTCATATTAGAGGAAATAAGCGATGATTTTTTCCTGGTTGCTCTCAGGATTTCTTACTTGGGAAACCATGTGGCATCAAACCAGAGAACCCAGACACAAGTTTGGTTTGGATTTTGTACCTACCATTGTTACTTGCTGAATTTGGCTATTTTATGGAATTTTTTATTTTAGAAGCCTCTTATCTGTATAAAGGGGTAATATTTTCTTTCAGTTTTGTGAGTATAGAACAAGAAAGTGGGCAACACATTTGAGTATCAGGAAAATTTCAACAGGTTTTCCTTTCTCCCTCACACAGATTATTTTGTGTTCAAGCTCTGATATTGTAGCTGAGTAACTCAAGGCTGCTCATTTTAAGGCTATTTCTGCTGTATTTGATTCAAATTGAATTTAGCAGGTAGAAAGGACTTCAGAAGAAACTTATTGTTGATGGAATCACAGACAGGATTCTCAGGAGCTGCATTCTTACTCATTGAGCCCCATGCTCTGAGTTTTCCTCCACAATGTTCTGGAACTCTGTGGATGATGCCACACCAAATTTAGTGATGCACTAGGGTATAATCTTTAGCTCCCCATCTTTGCCTCTCCATTTTATGTTACTTCTCTTTTTCATGCCACTATTTCCCATCCCATCAACCAACTGAGTCCTACTGATTTTATATCCAAATCCTCCTAAGCCTGCACCATCCTGATTAGTCCCAATGTCCCAATGCTGCCTCATCCCTCACTGGCCATTTATAATTGCTGCTTTGCTGTGCTTTGATAAAGAGACACTCAACAAATAGTTATTGAATGGAGTGAGATATGAGAATTAGGATGAGACAAACAAAATTTAGTGGAACCTCTAGTCACCAACTTCCCAAAGCCCTTCATTTTATCAGATAGCACTTGGTTGGCATTTAGGAGTATTTATGGGAAAGAATTGGATTCATTTGCCTCCAATTTACCATGTTTTTAAAGCCCTATTTAATTCATGGGGATGTTTAATAGGTACACATCGATAAAAGAGTCAAAAGAGCTTGTTTCCACAGGGAAGGCCATCCTAAGTCATTCCATGTCCATGTCCCTCCCAAGGTCTCATTTATCCATCCTCATCTTGTCATCTCTGGGAAACCTAATCTAAGCTTGAGTCATGCCAAAAGTACCTGATTAGCATCTTGGCAGAAGGGACAGGTGATTTCCCTACCCAATTGAATTACTTGTTTACAATTCAACTCCCAAGCATATGTCAGAGCAAGAAGATAATAGAAGAAATTGTTATTACTTCATAGAACTAGTGAGTATCCATGCAAGAGAGAAATTTAGTAAGGGAAAATGGTATTTATTTGGAAGGAACTCGCTTATTCTGCAAAACTGCCTTACTACCCTCATATACTTTGCAAAAATTTTCCTTTACTGAATCTTTGCTCAAGGTTTTTTCCTACTGAGCAACAGAAATACCAATCTGACACAACTTTTTACATTTTTTCTGGCAGTCTAGGAACGATAGAACAAGCTTGGGTCTACAGGTACCTCAGAGGAGGCAGATTTAGGATATGCTAAGACATGTATCTGCTCAGAAAATTCTTTTGAACATGACAGTTCTCAAGGCAATAAAGTAGTGGATCTCTACTCTGGGTACTGGGAAAATAAAGAAACAAATTAAGCCAAAATTGTAAGTAAGATAGGTTGAAGAGTGGAAATTTCTGGTAAAATGGGATGTGGCTTTCATCTGTTCCTGTTGGGGCCGGTGAGGTGGCGCTAGAGGTAAGGTGTCTGCCTTGCAAGCACTAGCCAAAGAAGGACCCAGTTCAATCTCCCGGCATCCCAGATGGTCCCCCCAAGCCAGGGGCCATTTCTAAACACTTAGTCAGGAGTAACCCCTGAGCATCAAACGGGTGTGCCCCCCCACAAAAAAACAAACAAACAAACAAACAAAAAAGAGCTGTTCTTGAGCAGCTACCCTCACCCTACTTGTTAAACTTTCTATGTTAAACTTTCTACTTGTTGATATTTCTATGAATAGAAATTACCAAGAAGAGAATGTATGCTCTACCCAAGATCTTTGCTCTATCTGCTCCACTTTAAGGCTTGAAATTTCATTCTTAGAGCTCTAATCATAGAACCATGGAAAGAAACATATAGCCAAACATTTCTTTTTGGAACCCCTGTCAAGGATTATTAATTGATAGGCATTTTGGAAATAGGGAATGGGCTAACTGCTACTAATAAGGAAATCATATTGTCATGGTCAAGAAAAATATAATCTGGATGGTAATGCCCATCCTAAGAATGTTAGCTCCTGTTTTCATACTATCTAGTAGGTAATGTTCTATGTGCTTAATACGCCTATATCATTGTATTATCATAATTCTATGAAACTTATCCTTAGTTTACAGGTAAGGAAATTTAGACAATAGGTCAGTTACTTAATATGGAGCCTAAAGTTGCTGAGTTACCTGGTCCTAAAATATATGACACTGTGAGACCAAGAACAAAAGATGAGTATTAGGTATTAGGGACAACATGACAGTGACGATGGACTCACACTCTTGCTGAGTGACCCTCTGCCCTTTGAATTGGATAGTATCCATTCACTCTCATAAAATTTGGTTCTTCCTGTAAAGGGATAAAAGTTTGTAATATCTGGCTATGAATTTAATTTTAACATTTGATATGGTAAAATGTAGAAGCTAGAGAGGTAGAAGCCATTTAAGATGGTCTAGCTAGCTTTATAAATATAGACCATAAAATAGAATGGATGAAGTTTTTGTTTGTTTGATTTTTTAACACATTTCAAAATGTTCCAGGTTTACTCCTGACTCTGTGCCAAGGGATAACCCCTGAAAGAACTCAAAACCATTTGGGGTACTCAGGGATTAAACTTGGGTTAGGTGTGTTCAAGGTAAGCATTATATTATATGTATTATATGTCCTATATATGTCCATATATGTATTATATGTCTCTAGCATTAGAGTAACTGAGGCCATTATTTTCACTTAAGAAACTCTCTCAGGGCTTTGGGTAACTCTAAGAAATGAGAAATACAAACCAAGCTACATTAAATCAAAAGATAATCTTATTGGAGTTCTTGAAGTGACAGTCTAGAAGTGGTTCTGAATTGCACATTGATGCAGGGTCTTATTTGGGATATTGCAATTGTCATGTACTTACCCTTCATTTTTTTCTCCCTCTTGATTGATGATTCTATGGCAAAATATCTTAGCTTTTGTCTGGGGAGTGGTGGTTATGAGCATGTTCCTTTTCCAAATAATCAGAAAAGGGGATTCTGCGCTTTCTTTTATTGATCTTACTAAGTTTTCTACCCATTCAAGGAGTAGTTACTATGTATAAGTTGGGAAAGTTCTACTAATTCACTTAAGTCAATAGTTATAAAATAGAATAAAACAGAGGAATCAGTGCATCTGTAAGGAAATACAGTTTTTTTAAGTAATGGTTTGAAAAAGTTTTTAAGCAATGGCTTATATTGTAGCTCTTTTAGACAGCACTTTTATCTACAACCCCAATATCCATAAGATTCACAATCATTTTTCTCCTCCTTAACAGTAAGTATATGCAGTCTATTCTCAGCAGTCTAAGACAAAGTAGATCTGTGGTATGAATAGGAAGAAATGGCAGACAGACTCTAGAGCAAAACTGACACTTCATGTCTCTGAAGTTCCCTCATTTTGAATCAGCGCTTATATTCAGAGCAGAGAGACCCAGAACATCTCTGGTCCTACAGATGGTGTTGGTTGGGTGTCAGCATATGGAGAGATATGTGGGTGGGAGCACTGACGTCAGAGGGATGAGTTGGAACATTGGATTAGGATCAAGAGAAAAGTCTTGAGGATCCAGTGGATGAAGAGAAACCTCCTGGATTAAAAGATGTGGATTCTTGGGCTGTAGAAATAACACATAGGGTAGGGCTCTTGTCTTGCATGTGTCTAATCTGGGTTTAATCCCCAGTATTCCATACTACCAGGAATAACCCCTGAAAATCGCTGGATGTAGCCACTGCCCCAAATTATATGACATTCTGGCAGTCTCTCTGTCAGGGTTATGGAAATAAAGCTATTTTTAGTACTTTATTTTAGTACCTACAACTCCACTAACCAATATCTTGAGTCTCTATAGAGTCTCCTCAAAGAGTAATCCAGGTCCTTTACTATAATTTCTTCTTAAGTACAATGCCTTTTCCTTGGCCTTGAGAGAAGCAGTCATGGCTTAACTGTTTACCTAGGATAATACATTTAGTTTTGGGCCAGTTAGACTTTTTATTCTATCAAGGAAATCATATGAATTATCAATTTCATAAAGGTGCTGTAAAAATGAAAATAAATGTTATGATGTATAAACTAGGTGAAGTGCAGCCTCAAAGTGGATAATCTAATCTAATCTAATAAGTGAGAGTCTTTTCTCCCATCTATAAATTCTATTCCGAATACTCCTTGGCTAGGAAGTTTTTGTCTCAGTTCAACACATGGTTTTGTAACATTAAACATATAGTTAATAAATGGCTGATTTTTACACTTATTTTTCTCTTGATCTTCTTTTTAAGAAGTTGTAATGGTTATAGCAAGAGTGTTTTGAATAAGGGATGCTTTTCTTTTTGCGACTCCATCAGTGTATAAGGACAATTTCTGTTGGCATTCATGCTCTGTTCCCCACCAGCATGTCATCTTAGAAAAAAACTGGTCAGTAAAATGAAGATGATAATAACTTTCCACAAAGAAACTGTGATGACTTATGGAAAGCTTGACCTTGTAGAAAGTCAGTTTATAGAAAGGCTGGCTGTGCAGTGTTGTGCACACTACGTGCATTTTTATCATTTTAAATGTCACTTTCTTGTAAGGATGTCTTTGGAAATGGTTAAGCCTTGAATGTCTCATCTGGTGTTGAGGGAGCCCTCTCTATTGGTCATAACTGTGTTTGTAAAATTAAATCATATGCGAGTAAATGGACTCAGTTTCTCCTAAGAAGTAAGGAACTAGGATACCTAAAGACCTTCTCCTTTTTTGTGCATCTGTGCTTTATTTATAGAAGAAATGGCCATATTGGAATGGAGGATAGAGTTTATGAAGCACAAATGTCCTTTTCCAACTGTGAGCTTCTTGTGCCTATGAATTCATATCCACTAGGAAAAAGAACACTTAATTATTGGTAGAATGGCCTTAAGCAAGTTACTTATTCTCTAAATCTTCAAATTTGTTTCTTTTAAAAGGGGCTAGTTCTAGTGTCCCCCATTTTAAAGGGGTTATTAAACTTAAATGGAACATGCCATTGTTAGACATGGTATGACAAGATGCCGTAGAGACATTCAGTGTTCTTTTTATTTGAGACAAGGTGAGATGGCACTTCTTGACTTCTTTGCTGGATGTAGTATGTGATTCAGTTTAGCTAGTGATCTGAGGTCTGTGAAACATTTGTCAGTACATTAAATTGCTCATATATGATGTTGAACTCAATCACTTTAATATTCAAAATGATGGCTGTTCAGTTGGTATGCTTTCCTCCAGTCTCCACACATATCAATGGTCAACATATAATGGACATGAAATATGAGCAAGAATAACTTTTGGCTCTTGCATAACCCTAGTTGATGTTGATTGCTGTTTACAGTTCACCCAAGATAATAGCTAGTATTTGTTTTTTGGTTTTGGGACCACACCTAATGGTAGTCAGGGTTACTCCTTACTCTGCTCTCTGGAGTCACTCCAGAGATGGGTTTGAGGGACTGGATGGGATGCCAGGGATTGAAGAAGGGTCAGCTACATGCAAGGAAAACAACTTACCTATTGTAATCTCACTCTGGCCCCAATAATTGCTATTATAACTTGGGCACTGGCTATGAATGATGCATTTGCTAGTTCATAGTTTAGAATTATAGTCTCGGAATAATTATATTATTTCCTCCATTGGTTCTTTTTCATTGAGCAATGGTGGATTGGAAAGCAGCAGAATGACTTGCTGTGGTTACCTAACCCTCAAGTTGTCACAGGAAACCTCTCATTTTCCTTGTTTTTCTTGAACCACCTTTTGATTTTTAGTTTATTATTGAAACTAAAAAATTTTAATATGGGGTCAAGAAACCACGTAAGAGAGTGGGGGGGGTAGGTTCATTTCCTACTTTTGTGCAAAGAGACAAAATGATTGCCTTGAGTCAGCCTTTTTAGAAGCAGAGCCTGAGATGGACCTGAGATGTTTATAGATTTATGAGCAAAGTTCTTTGGGGAAGTCTGTATGAAATAGGGAAGCAGGTGAAGCTATGGAAGAAGGTACAGAAAGACATGGTAGAGTGGACTTTCAGTCTCAGTCTGATCTTGGAAAGAGTTGTAGACAGTATAATCTCTCTGAGATGTGTGGCCTGTACTTTATCTTTCTGTGTTTTTGTTTTGTTCTGTTTTTTGGGGGGTAGGGGGTCATATCCAGTGATGCTTTGGATTTACTCCTTGTTCTGCAAATGAATAATAACTTTGGTGATGGGAAGTCCCCTGATTCAACGTTAATATGTACCTAAAATATTACTGTGAAATATATATAATCCATTTTGGTCAAAATAAAAATTATTATAAAAAATAACAATGATAGTGATAGTTATTTTCATTAATGGTGGAGTTCAAGGGGCCATATAAGGATCAGACCCAGGTCATCTATTTGCAAGGCTATATTATTATTATGGTCTGAAGATTTTATTTCTTTATATACATTTGTTATTAATCTTGAAAGTAACCTCAGGAATCTTCAGAAAAGATGGATCCCAGTGGCTAAAAACAGTCCACCGGAGAAGAATGCAAAAGAACCATTTAACAACCATTTAACAGCTCTCAACCAGAGTAGCTAAGAGATGGATGAATTTCCTAGGTTACAGAATCGAATATGTACACCAATAATTCTCCTTTGGTGTTTTTAATATTTAATATTTAATATTTTTAAATATTTTTTTCTTCTGGAAGTAATAGGGTCAAGAGAAACATTACAAGAGAGCTAATGAGAGACAGTAAATAGCACATCACTGTGGTGAGATGTGAGTTTAGTGAGCCCCAAGTCTTTGCTTTCTGTTGATGATGTCCATACTTGTGTTGTGTGCATGAAAGAGAGAGGACAGAGAGAGACAGTATGAACCAGAGAGAGCCAGAAAAACCACAGATCTGGTTTGAGAGAAAAAACAGGATTGAGATAATAAACTCTAATCTGACCTTTGGATGTAGAATTGATAGCTTTTCTAGTTATTTTAAGAATTTTCTTTTTACTTCCTGCTTTCTTAAATGGGAAAAATTGACTTGCTAGAAATTCTGCTTAAGGAGATCCTTCTTATCATGTGGGAGTTTCTCTGTCTTCCTGTCCCCTTTTTTAAATAAAACCTTTTCTGAATTTAGTCCCTCAAAAGGTGGGGAAAACAAAATGTTTAGGCAATTATTGATGTGTTTTTCTTCCTAATGAACTCATTAGTTCCATTTGCTAGGCCCAACACAAGCAACACAGTCTAATAATTTTATTATTAGAAATGCCAGCAAAATAAAATATTAGCTATCTAATATGCAGTGAAGGTTTTATTTTTAGTACTTAAAAAATCTGATCCCCCTCATGAGAGTTTAATATAAGAATCATAAGATCCATTTTCAGGCCCAAATGATAAACAGAGGAGGGTTAGCTGTTTATCCATGGGCACAAGGTTAAAACAGTATATAAATGTAGTAAAAGAAAGAAATTAGAGCATCTAAGAATAAAATATTAAGAAAAATTTATGAAAATCCACAGGATCATGGAAGAGTAGAAAATATCACACTGCACAGAAGGAAAGTCCCACTCTCCTCATAACTGTCTGTCCTGCCATTTTGGATGCAGGGAAGGAGGGCAAGGAAGCCTTCACATACTACAGAAAGGATGTGGTTCCAGAGTTGTCATGCTGAGCTGATGTCTCAAAGCAATCTGGGGGCATCTTACTTAGACCCCATTGCTTTAATAAATATATGATTTTAGAATGTTTACCCACTTACCTTTGACACATGTATTCTTTTTATTTTTTTAATTTTTTTTTATTTAAACACCTTGATTACATACATGATTGTGTTTGGGTTTCAGTCATGTAAAGAACACCACCCATCACCAGTGCAACATTCCCATCACCAATGTCCCAAGTCTCCCTCCTCCTCACCCGACCCCCGCCTGTACTCTAAACAGGCTCTCCATTTCCCTCATACGTTCTCATTATTAGGACAGTTCAAAATGTAGTTATTTCTCTAACTAAACTCATCACTCTTTGTGGTGAGCTTCCTGAGGTGAGCTGGAACTTCCAGCTCTTTTCTCTTTTGTGACACATGTATTCTAATATGAAAGAGAAGTCCTCAATTTGTGTGTAGGGTCTACCACTTTGGGGAAGTTAATTAACTCTCAGGGCCTGAATTTTCTACTTGTCAAATGGCGATAACAATACTTATCTTGCATTAATTTCATGGACTAAGTGATACAGTACAGAATTAAAATATAAAATATAAAGAGTAAAGTCCACGTGTTGGGTGAGGCCGCCCCCAGCACCTGTTTTTAATCCTTCTGGCCTGTAGTTCTGAGGAATCAGAGTAATGATGGAAAAATAGTACACAAGCAGTTAGTTAAAGTCTCATTGGAGTCAGCTCACTTTATTTCTTAGGCTTTTCTCTGCCACGAGTCTTTCTGCCTGCCATCTGCTTTCTCTGGCCTCTCTTCTAAGCCATGTCTTTCTCCCTCTTGAGCTCTCTGCTGCTTCTGAAACCAGCACATTTTCTTTTTATTTAAAACAGCCCTTTTCACCCTAGGTGTGGGCGGGTCTGATCATCCAGGTGGAATTAGCATCTCAAAAGAAAGTTTAGGTAAAAGGTTGTTGGGGGAAGGGTTCACCTTGCAATACAGTGTAGATAAGATATTTGTCATGTTAAAAAAAATAGTCTAAGCCAGCAATTTTGATATATACATAAAGCACTTTAAACCTAGTTTATGAAATAAGGCAATTTCAGTTCTCTACCAGTTTATAATAAGGTACAAAATTTGGTGGCTTAGAACAATGATGATTTATCGTGGAACATGATTTTATGTATTTTGTGTATTGGATGAGGCACCCATTTATGTTTCTCATGTCTGCTTAATCACTCACATAGATATATTCATCTGAGAGCTTAGCTGAGCCCCAAGGAAATATGTTCAAGAAGGCTCTGGTCTTCCTTTAACATGCCTCTTCTTACTCAGGAGTCTAGCCTGAGTTTGTAAAGATTTCTTATCCTTTAAGGTTTCCAGAGTTGTCACATTGTCAAAGTCATAGATAAACCAAATCACAGTGGATCCTGAATCAAGGCATCAAACCCAGAATGGCATGCAAGCACTGAAGGGGGAGGGATTACTGAAAACTGTATTAGTTTCCTATCATTTATGAAAAAGAAGAAAGAGTCCTTATAGGAATTGATTCACACCAAAACACCAAAAACAGTCTTCTGTTTGCAAAGTGAACAAGATAAGATATCTGGTGATGTTGTTCATTCAGAATCTGATGCTCTGGGAACTGGGAGTGGGGTAGGGTGAACTGACTAGGTAGATCAAATATCTATCTCCAGACCAAAGAATTATAAAGGGTAATAGAAGATGAATGTTTAGACTACACTGAGAGAATCAAATTACTCTTCTTGTTTTTTATGTTTTATACCACTTCTCAAAGGTCCCACTTTGTGGAGACATCTGCTTTACTCAGTTTACCAATTCCAGAACTGATCTTATCTGGAATTAGTTACTCTCAAAAACACACCCAGAAATTATTTTTTCCTAAATCTCTGGGCTTCTCTTTGCCCAGCCGAGTTGATGCAGACAGTTAACTATCCAACAACATATTTAAACACCTCTGATTGTATACTGCCCTGATAGTAGAACTTTCTATTTAGATAGAGTATTTGAGTTTAGATATTTATGATGAAGGCTAATATCCTGTAGAGTGGTTTAGTGTTTCTGAAGATGACTTCACAGATGATTTGGGGCTTCCCCTGGGTCCTAATGCTGGAAGGGAAACTTCTATAAAAGGAATAGAAGGATACGTATAATGTTTTGATTTGTTTGAACCAGTACAAATTCAGTTTGAGTTGAGGAGGGAAAGATGAATCCTGATTTTAACTGTAAAATTGATCTAGCATTGTCAGATGGGATAATTTAACCCTCAAATGAGGGTGATTTATCCTGTGTATTGTAATCAGATAGTCGTCTAAGACGCTCCCCATGAGCTCTGGTAAATCACTTTTAGTACATATTGAAAGTGACAATATTGTATTTTATCACTGAATTGCCATCTTACAGTAATAACTAATGCATGTCACTAGCTCAGGCTTCAGCATTGAATTACGCTCACTTGGAGTCGCATAGATCCAGACAGAAGCTGTCACTTGCATTTGTTTGATTTTCTGTGGCCATGACTTAAAGGCTGGTAGGAAAACTATTATTCCAGTTTTTGCAGATTAGACCATGTCAGAGACACCTGTGATCTTGTGTAATGCAGAACTTTGTTCCAGTGAAGTGTGATCAATATGAACTGGGATGAGCTGAATCACTCTATTACGTAAAAAGTACTTTGATAACTGAAGGCAAGGACCTCATTTAAGCAGCATTAAAGGCTGATCAAGAATCATGCTCAAATGATCTGATACTGAGACTCAGGTGACAGCCCTGTAACTGCTATCTTGATCAGTTACCTTACTCAACAGTCCCCAGAGTGATCTTCCTGAGTTGCAATGATACTAAAACATTTTCTTGCTGGAATCCATCTTGGCCTCCCATAGCCTGTGAGATGTTGCCTATGCTCTTAAGGTTGGCTCAAAGGATCTCTATCATCTGACTCCTGTCTACAAAGCCAACCTCTACTTTTACTACTGGCCATCTTGAACTTTCTATTCTACCTGAGCATACCATCCTCTCTTTTCCACTCTGTTTATGGTCTTCTATTCACCTAGAATGGTCATCCCTGCCTCTACCTAAACATCCTCTAGCTAATCATAACTTGGTGATGAAAAAAGTTGCATAAGCCTCCCCTCCTAGGAACTTTCACATACATTCTCAAGTTATGTATTTGATGCCCTTCACCTCATCCCCTCAGGGTTTGACTTGACATACTGGTTATCATTATGTTTTTATTCTTCTAGCTCTACTGCTAGACAGACTGTGAACTCCTTAAAAATAGGCACTCAATTTAATACCATTGGGATTCCAACCAATCAGCACATGGTTGACTGGCCTAAAGATACATGTTTGTTAGATTTAATGGTTTTGTGAAATCACCTCTTTGGGTTATCACAGAGGTACACGAGTAGTGGAGATTTATGATTTTTCTCTCCTGATATGAGTTTCTCTTAAGATAAGGGGTTTCCTGTTTGATGTGGTATATTTGAGTTTAACTTGATAGAATATTTACTATGTAGGTGAAATTTATATGGCTTTGAATCAAAAACCCAGTCAGGGGCATAGAGATGTGTTATCCTGCTAGCTCTTTGAAGATAGTTTTATATTTAGCATTAAGTGAGAAATTAAGCAAATCTTCACACCCAAGAAGTTGAGTTCTGCTGGAGGCTCTCTTATATTAAAAATAAGGTGTATGTGTGACAGTTTTGGTCATTTTGGTGGATTTAAGGATACCAGGCTTACTTGAGGGTCCAACCATGCCTCAACCCAAGCAGTGTTGTTGCTTTCCATCCTGCCCTAAGAATAAGAAATTTTTAAGTTTTGGAAATGGCAGGAAAAGGAAAAATGTGTTGCAACTTTCTAGACAAAGTTACACACACTTCCATGGAAAGAAGTAAAAATTCCCTGGTCTCCAAAACTAGAAATCCCTTTTCTTATTGTCTTACTATTGGGCAGAAGCTCTATACAGTCTTAGTGACAAGATATCTAATCATTTTGATGCTACTACCAGACCATGGTGTCATACCTAACAAAGGAGTTCTTGAAAGTGGATCCTGGCAATAGGAGCAGAGCTTTCAGGGAGGGAGAGCCTTTTTTTCTTTCTGAGGCAGACTTGCTGATGATGCAAGGTAAAAGCGCAGCCTAGGAACCCAGAACCTTTAAATATTTTCCTTTAAAAATGCCATCATATAGTTTTCAACTAGACTTTATTATTTTCTAATGACAGCTATATTTTCTTTGCACCTCCAAAGTATAAAGGCCAAAGGTGAATAAAAATTATTTAGGAATAAATTATGCAATTGGGAGATAAATGTGAAATAAAAAAAACAATCAGATGACTGGAGAAAGAATGCAGGGCTTAAGGAATTTGGCCTTGCATGCAACTAATCCAGACTGCTGTCCAGAGAGGCAAATCCCCCCATAAAAATATACTCCCCAAAAGGATGTGATGTGATTATATTTTAAATGCTGGAGCAGTTTTGTTGCTTCATTCAATGTAGCAAACAGTTAAAAATATCACATTGTCTAGCACTGAATGATTTATGGCACAAAAATACATAAAATTCAAATCTTGCTAATAACTTAAGATATAGATACTAATATTATATTATATATTTATAATTATATATTATATAATTATACATTATATAATATTATATTAAATGTGTGCAATAATAAGTCCTTTCCAAAGGAGTCTGATTTGGGTAGTAGTGCATCAGAGAATTAATTTAAAGACTATTTTACTTGAAAACTACTAATAATTTTGACACCTATATTATATAGCCTTTATAAAGCATGTATAGATGAATAACATATATTTCAATACATGTTAATTATTATCAAATAACTAGTAGCCTAATGATGATGTAAATAGTTAAATTATAATGGTTAATATTTGAAGCATTAGGAATATTTTTCCATCACTAAAACCTTGTATTTAAGTGTATTTGATAACATGACTATTGTTAGGTGGATAAATATAGATAGAACTATATTTAGTCATAAATTGCAAAATATTTTCTTTCAAAGCTTGATCTTAATTTTATAAGAGTATATATATATATATATGTATATATATATATATCCCTAGAAAAAAATTCTCCAAATAATAAACATACAAATTTTCAGTGGTCATCTGTGAATACTAGATGATTTAAATGACCTCTTTACATTTTTCTGGCCAAGTGTTTTGCTATATTCACATATTATTTATAAAACCTTAGAGCAGCAGAAAACAATTGTTTCCACTGTGACATGTCAAGCCCATGCACATTGCAACGTGAGCAGGATGGGGCCTTGATTCTGTATGCTCCATTTGTTCATTTTCTCCCAGGAAGGAGCCTCCACCTTCAAATCCAGGGTAAGAGTCCCTGCCAGGTCACTAAAGAACAGAAGGAATAAATTGCCATTTAGAAGATCTGGAGCCAAAGTGACCTCTCTCTTGGGGTTATTTTTCATATCCTTGAGTTCAAGAGCAACTTCCCCAGGAAAAATTTTCTGGACTGTTATTCTTGGTGTACAATTGGAATGTTCTGATAACATTTTATAGCTATTTTTACTGCCTTTTTATACACTGTTCTTAGTTGAATGTGTGGATCTACCTCTTATGATGTGTTCTGTCACTGAATCTTCTGAGCATCTGGGAGTGTCTAGATATTTATTATGGTTATTTATGTTTATTAAATGAATAATAAGTGTGATTTTTTTCATGCAAAAATGTGGATACATCTGGTGCAAAGACAGAACTGACATTTTGGAGTAGATTAAGGGATGAAAGGAGGCCATAAACTGAGAGGAGCTTCCTAAGAAGCTCTTGTGTCTTTGGGGTAGGACAGAGATGGGGATCAAGAAGTGCATATGATATGGAGATTCCTCCAAAAACTGAAAATTGAGCTCCCATATGATTCAGCTATACCACTCCTAAGGATATATTCTAGGATCACGAAAATACAACACAAAAATCCCTTCCTTACACCTTTATTCATTGCCACACTATTTACAATATCCAGACTATGGAAATAACCAAGATGCAACCAAGATGCCCTTCAACAGATGAATAGCTAAAGAAACTGTGGTACATATACACAATGGAATATTATGCAGCTGTCAGGAGAGATGAAATCATGAAATTTTCCTATACATAGATCTACATGCAATCTATTATGCTGAGTGAAATAATTCATAGAATCTCTTATGCTGAGTGAAATAAGGAGAGAGATAGACGTAGAATAGTCTCCCTCACCTATGGGTTTTAAGAAAAATAAAAGACATTTTTGCAATAATTCTCAGAGACAAAGAGAGGAGTTCTAGAAGGTCCACCTCATGACAGGAAGCTCACCACAAAGAGTGGTGAGTGCAGTTAGAGAAATAACTACACTGATAACTATTATAACAATGTGAATGAATGAGGGAAGTAAATAGGCTGTCTAGAGTACAGGTGGATTGGGGTGAGGAGGAGGGAGATTTGGGACATTGATGATATGAATGTTGCACTGCTGAAGGGGATGTTCTTTACATGACTGAAACCCAACTAAAATCATATTTGTAGTCAAGGTGTTTAAATAAAGATATCAATAAAAAGAAGCATATATAATTCAACACACCAGAGAGCTAAGTCTTTGGATTTTATTTTTTTTTATTTCTTTGGATGGGTGTGTAGGTGTGGGAGGAGTTCCAGGGGCTATTTAGGGAGATCAAACTCAGGTCTTTGTATATGTGAGGATGCACCTCTGAACTATCTTCCCAGCCCCTAAGAGTTTAGAACACTATCCTTAAATGTACAGTAAAAAAGTAGCATTCTTCAACCATATTAATAGAGTCCAAAGAGAGGAAGAGGAAAAAATAAACACAGGTTGTAGGAGAAAATCCATGCAGTATAAATACATTTGGATGCTGTTTTGCAGCTAATTTTTTTAATGTTCTTTATCTTTTATTTTTGACTCATACATAATACATTATTTTCTGGTAGTTTTTGTATTTCTTAAATACAAAAGATTCACACAGTAATAAAAGAGTTCTGCCTGTTTTTTCAAGTCCCATGTCCCCTGTTCTTTACAAACCCCTCCCTGCATTTACCCTGTCAATGCTTAGATGATTTATTTTCTGTCTTCGCAGCTTTTAGGCCAATTTGAGATATAAAGGCATATAATAAATTTTTGTTGTTAAGTTCATGTATTGATTCTTAATATCACCTTTCTCTCACTGGAAAGATAACGTGATATATGAGGAGTGTGAAGAGTTTAGTTTATACCATTGAGTCAGAGAATTTTACACATTGATACTATTATAATTTTTGTTTCAATTTAGACCCTAGCAACTTTAAACTCTCTGGTTAAAAATATATGTATTTTCTAAGTAGCGTTTTGAGTTGTTAGCCTTTAGGAAAGAAAGTCCGAGTTTCATTTATTTTCACCATTATTCTTTTTGTGTTGGCTTGGGCTTTGTCAATTAGTAATATTAAAATAAACTCATTAGATTCCAATCTGTTTTTTTTATATCAATTTGAGCTTCTTCCTGGAAGAAGGTAAAAAACAGTATTGATATTGATAGAAGGAAAAAAAACAAGGTGGAGTAGGAGAGACTCCCTTTGTACTTAATAAGTAAATGACTTAAATAGATGGGCTCACTTTCTATCATGTTTAGTCTTCTCTAAAAACTGAATATTTTAAGTTTTTCTTCTATACATAGCTGGGAAACAAATGATTAAGAAATAATTAAGAACAAGTCATTGAAACACATGTAAGAAAAAAATTCGAAAGAAGTTATAAGAAAAAGAGCAATGTCAAATACCAAAATAATCACAAAATATATTTTCAGTTGTTTTTTAATCTAATCTTGTACTTTTTCAATATTTCTTTTTTTATAATTATCTTTATTTAAACATCATGATTACAAATATGATTATAGTTGTATGATTACAGTCATGTAAAGAACGTGCTCCTTCACCAGTGCAACATTCCCACCACCAATTTCCCAGATCTCCCTCCTCCCCACCACCCCACACCTGTACTCGAGACAGGCTTTCTACTTCCCTCATTCATTCACATTGTTATGATAGTTTTCAGTGTAGTCGTCTCTCCAACTGCATTCATCACTCTATGTGATGAGCTTCATGTCATGAGCTGCACCTACCAGCCCTCATCTCTCTTGTCTCTGAGTTAAAAATGTCTTTCATTTTTCTTAAAACCCATAGATGAGTGAAACCATTCTGCATCTTTCTTTCTCCCTCTGACTTACTTCACTCAGCATAATAGATTCCATATACATCCATGTATAGAAAAATTTCATAACTTGATCTCTCCTGACGGCTACATAGTATTCCATTGTGTATATGTACCACAGTTTCTTTAGCCACTCATCTGTTGAAGGGCATCTTGATTGTTTCCAGAGTCTGTCTTTTGTAAATAGCACTGCAATGAATATAGGTATAAGGAAGGGATTTTTGTATTGTATTTTTGTGTTCCTCGGATATATTCCTAGGAGTGGTATAGCTGGATCATATGGAAGCTCAATTTCCAGTTTGTGAAGGAATCTCCATATCGCTTTCCATAAAGGTTGTACTAAATGGCATTCCCACCAGCAGTGAAAAAGAGTTTCTTTCTCTCCACATCCCCATCAGCACTGCTTGTTTTCCTTTTTTGTGATGTGTGCCAATCTCAGTGGCGTGAGGTGGTACCTCATAGTAGTTTTGATTTGCATCTCCCTGATGATTAGTGATGTTGAGCATCTTTTCATGTGCCTTTTGGCCATTTGCCTTTCTTTTTTTCAAAGTGTCTGTTCATTTCTTCTCCCCATTTTTTGATGTTTAGTTGTTTTTTTCTTGTATAGTTCTGTCAGTACCTTGTAAATTTTGGATATTAGTCCTTTATCTGATGAGTAGTGGGTGAATAATTTCTCCCACTCAGTGGGTGGCCTTTGTATTCTGGGCACTATTTCCTTTGAGATGCAGAAGCTTCTCAGCTTAATATAGTCCCATCTGTTTATCTCTGCTTCCACTTGTTTGAAGAGTGCTGTCTCCTCCTTAAAGATGCCTTTAGTCTCAATGTCCTGGATTGTTTCACCTACATGTTGTTCTATATACCTTATAGTTTCAGATCTGATATCAAGGTCTTTAATCCATTTGGATTTTACCTTTGTACATGGCATTAGCTGGGTGTCTGAGTTCGCTTTTTTGCAAGTGGCTAACCAGTTGTGCCAACACCACTTGTTGAATAGGCTTTCCTTGCTTCATTTAGGATTTCTTGCTCCTTTATCAAAAACTAGGTGGTTATATGTCTGAGGAGCATTCTCTGAGTACTCAAACTATTCCACTGATCTGAGGGTCTGTCCTTATTCCAAACCATGCTGTTTTTATAACTATTGCTTTGTAATACAGCTTAATATTGGGAAAAGTAATGCCTCCCTTATTCCTTTTCGCAAGGAGTGCTTTAGCTATTCGAGGTTGTTTATTGTTCCAAATGAATTTCAGAAGTATTTGATCCACTTCTTTGAAGAATGTCATGGGTATCTTTAGAGGAATCACGTTAAATCTGTACAATGCTTTTGGAAGTATTGCCATTTTAATGATGTTGATCCTGCCAATCCATGAGCAGGGTATTTGTTTCCATTTCCGTGTGTCCTCTCTTATTTCATGGAGCAGTGTTTTATAGTTTTTTTTTTTTGTATAGATCCTTCACATCTTTAGTCAGGTTGACTCTAAAATATTTGAGTTTGTGTGGCACTAATGTGAATGGGATTGTTCTCTTAATGTCCATTTCTTCCTTATTACTATTGGTGTATAGAAAGGCCATTGATTTTTGTGTGTTAATTTTGTAGCCTGTCACTTTACTATATAAATTTATTATTTCTAGAAGCTTTTTGGTAGAGTCTTTAGGGTTTTCTAAGTAGAGTATCATGTCATCTGCAATCAGTGAGATCTTGACTTCTTCCTTTCCTATCTGGATTTTCTTGATATCTTTTTCTTGCCTAATCGCTATAGCAAGTACTTCCAGTACTATGTTGAATAGGAGTTGTGAGAGAGGACAGTCTTGTCTTGTACCAGAATTTAGAGGGAAGGCTTTTAGTTTTTCTCCATTGAGGATAATATTTGCCACTGGCTTGTGGTAGATGGCCTTAACTATATTGAGAAAGGTTCCTTTTATTCCTATCTTGCTGAGGGTTTTCATTAAGAATGGGTGTTGAACCTTATCAAATGCTTTTTCTGCATCTATTGATATTACCATGTAATTTTTATTTTTCTTGTTGTTTATGTTGTGTATTATGTTGATAGATTTATGGGTGTTAAACCATCCTTGCATTCCTGGGATGAAACCTATTTGATCAAAGTGAATGATTTTCTTGATGAGGCACTGGATCCTGTTTGCCAGGATTTTGTTGAGGATCTTTGCATCTGTGTTCATCAGGGATATTTGGTGTAATTTTTTTTGGCAGCATCTCTATCTGGTTTTGGTATTAAGGTGATGTTGGCTTCATAAAAGTTATTTGGAAGTGTTCCTGTTTTTTTGATTTCATAAAAGAGCCTGGCCAGGATTGGTAGTAGTTCCTCTTGAAAGGTTTGAAAGAATTCATTCGTGAATCCATCAGGGCCTGGGCTTTTGTTTTTGGGCAAATTTTTGAGTACGGTTTTAATTTCCTCAATAGTGATGGGGGTGTTTAGATATGTTACATCTTTATTCAACCGTGGAAGGTTATATGAGTTCAAAAAATTATCCATTTCGTCCAGGTTCTCATATTTAGTGGCGTAGAACTTCTCAAAGTATTCTCTGAATACCCTTTGAATCTCTGCAGTATCTGTAGTGATCTCCCCCTTTTCATTTTTAATAGGCGTTATCAAGTTTCTCTCTTTTGCTTTGTGAATGGTCTATCAATCTTGTTTATTTTTTCAAAGAACCAACTTCTGCCTTCGTTGATCTTTCGGATTGTTTTCTGGGTTTCCATTTCATTGATTTCTTTCTCAGCTTTGTTATTTCCTTCTGTCTCCCTATTTTTAGTTTCTTTTGTTGATCATTTTCTAATTCTATAAGCTGCGTCATTAAGCTATTCATGTGTGCTCCTTCATCCTTCCTAATGTGTGCTTGCAAAACTATAAATTTTCCTCTCAGTACCGCTTTTGCTGTATCCCATAGATTCTGATAGTTTGTGTTTTTATTGTCGTTTGTTTCTAGGAAATTTTTGATTTCTTCTTTGATTTTATCTCGGACCCACTGGTTGTTCAGTAGTAGACTGTTTAATTTCCAGGTGTTAAATTTTTTCTTCTGTGTCCCTTTGTAGTTCACATCTAATTTCAGTGCCTTGTGGTCAGCAAAGGTAGCCTGCAAAATTTCTATCTTCTTGATTTTATGGAGGTATGTTTTATGTGCCAGCATGTGGTCTATCCTGGAGAATGACCCGTGTACATTGGAAAGTCCAGGTTTCTGAGGATGGAGTGTCCTATATATATATCTACTAGGCCTCTTTCTTCCTTTTCTCTTTTCAGGTCTAGTATATTTTTGTTGGTTTCAATTTGGTTGACCTATCAAGTGTTGACAAGCCTGTGTTGAGGTCTCCCACAATTAGGTTGAAGCAAGCTGGGGGAAGCCCCAAAATGTCTGCCAAGCTTAAGTGGCCCAGCAGTCTGTCTTATCCACAACTCCGGCCCAGAAAGACACACCTCAGCCGAGGCATGCCCTCAAGGGATTAATGCCGGAGAAGATCAAAGTTCCCAGGTTGAAGCAAGCTGGGGGAAGCCCCAAAATGTCTGCCGAGCGTAAGGGTCCCAGCAGTCAGCTTTATCTACAACTCAGGCCCAGAAAGACTCACCTCAGCCGAGGCAAGCCGTCAGAGGATGAATGCCAGAGAAGATCAAAGTTCCTAGGTTGAAGCAAGCCGGGGGAAGCCCCAAAATGTCTGCCGAGCTTAAGGGGCCCAGCAGAGTCTGTCTTATGCACAACTCCGGCCCAGAAAGACACACCCTGCAGCTAATTTTTTAAAATAAAATTTTAATTGCATCTCTGAGTGATACAGTTACAAAGTTGTTCATGATTAAATTTCAGTCTTAAAAAGTCCAACACTCATCCCTTCATCAGTGCAAATTTTTGCTATCAATGTCTCCCATTTCCCTCACCCTTAGACATTCTTCTCTCGCTCTCTCTCTTTCTCTCTCTTAGTCGCTGTGTTTGCATATTCTTACTGAAGGGTATCATGTATATCTCTTTACATGATATTCTTATTCTTGTCCAGAGTAATCATTTTCAACTATTATTTTGATAGTGGTCTTTTCTTTACCCTAATTGTTTTCCTGTGCTATTTCTGACAAGATTCCTATTGTGGATTGGTTTAAGTCTCTTCTTTAATTTCTCCCCCTGGAATCTATGACCACCAAGGTTCACATGATTTATTAGGGACACCATGCCCATAGCATAATCTCTCCATTTTGTTTGTTTATTTGGGCAAATGTCATCTTCAGAATGACAGGTTATCAACAATATAGAATTTGTACTAAACCATTCTTGGAATATAATTTGTCCCAAAAGTGAGGTGTTCAGGAAAGGAGAGAAGTTTATTAAGACTATAGGCTAACAAATGGTTTGCAAACCCAAGCCACCTAATTATCACTGATTTTTAGCTCTGGGTACAAACCAAGGCTTGCCACAATCTCTTGTTTTCTCCCTGCCTCTATGTAGTCATTTTCTGTGCTCCGCAGTAATAAGTCTGCATTTATTTTTAAATATCCCTTAATGCCCACTTCATTATAGCAGTCCAGTTAGAGCCCATTAGCAAGCCTTGACTGTATTATTGCAAGAGAAAAATAGATGCTAGCAGCAAGAGTAAGGCTTTCTGTTTAAGGAAATATTTTTTTCCCTTGGGGCATAAAGACATGAACAAGTCTAGGCAGAGCATATCACAGGAGGGAGCTAGAGCATCTGAAGTGAATTCCAGACAAGGCAACTCACAGTCTGGGTTCAAGAGAGTAATTCATCGCCTGGAGGCTCTTGAACAGACGTATAAGTTCCTCTTTCATGAGGTCTGTGCTCTGTTATTGGGCATGGGGTGCACTTCTGCTTTGATGGGCTCTGTTATTGAGGCAGGGGTGCCCTTCTTTCATATCAGATCTTTTGCATTTTGCTCCCATCTAGTTATTAGCTACCATGTTGTTCATTGACTCTGTCCCACAGGGGAGTCTTCTGATAAAAACACATCACAATGACTTTTTCAGTCTTCCATTCCAATCTGAATTTTCCTCCTATATCTACACTTAGACTCAGTCTTTCAAAGCATTTTTCCACTCCAGCGTGGCATCTTATTAGCAGTAGGGGACTCTGTTTTTCCCTTTACCCTTGTGGGCCCAAGAAGAAAACAGTATGAGCCAGGTTGTGGGAGCAAACAAAATATTGAAATTCCTGTCCCTCACTCACTGTGGGTTTTGATCCTTTCTTTCAGGAACCAGTTCAGTTTAATTATTCATGGAAAGACATTCACAGTGCAAAAGCTTTCTTTAAGGCATCATTCTTTATTATCTGAAACCTCCTCAGAGCTGAAGCAAAATCTCCATGCTGAAGATTCAGAGATCTCCTTTGGAAAGGAAAAGGATGAAATATCTAGAGTTGGTAATATTTGATTCACCATAGTCATCTCATTAGGGCAGCCTAGATGCTGGAACTTAGAATGCCTTGACTTAGTATTGTCTCAGTCTTTGCATGAACTTACTGATTCAGTAAGAATCATAGAATAGGTAAATCAAGGCATAGATCAATATGTTGTCCCACCCAATATTTCTTATTGATAAAAGTAGAGATTTAGAAAGAAGTTGCTTAATACTTGTGTGATATTATTGCTCTGTTCTTAACCCTCTGCAGTTCTGTCATGTTAAAGCTGGTCCTTTAGTAGTTCTCTGTCTCAACTTTCCAGCCTATCAGCTCGGTATCTTGATGATGGGTGCTGAGGTCAGAAGAAGCTAACTTTTGCAATTGGACTTAGTCCCCAGCATTCCTAGGGGAGCTCACTTGCCTGACCACTTCCTAGATCTTTGACTTCGTCATGCTATTAGAGTTTTGAAATTCTCAATCTTCTTTGTAGGATCACAGTTGACTCATTCATACTGTTTCAGGGGAATTAAAAGGAAGGGAGTAAATAGTTAGCTGCTTCTTATTATATACAGAGTAGGAATGACATCACTGAGGGTTGTTCTTAAACGTTGATGTCTGGAAGTTTGACCTGGAGAGAGCTTCCCAGATGCTTCTCCTTGTTCTCCAGATGAACCCTGATGAAGCTGACACAAAGGTTCCCAATAACACTGAGGAGAAACACAGAGGCTGGCAGACCAGGTGTTGTCCCTATCCTTCCTACTTTGCCACTACATATTTCTTGCCTGAAGGCCAAGTGGTCAGAACTTCTTCCACAATGCTGACTGCCCATGATTGGCTGAGGTCAGTGCAGGTGCCCATGATTGGCTGAGGTCTTGTCAATGCAGGAGTCTGTGTGCTTCCCCCTCCAATTCCTGTCTTGGCTCCCTGCCCCTCCTACTCCATCCAACTTCTATTTGCACCACAGTCCCTGACATTTTCAAACTTCGAGGCTCCTGTCTGGCTCATTACTCATTTAGCTGAGGAACTGCAGCACCTAATTAATAGGAAATTAGATGCGAATGTAATATTTGGCCCATAGTCAAGACCCAAGAAGTTATAAATATGCACCATGTAAAGGGCTTGGGCACCTGATTTCTGGTGACTGCAGAAGTGGCACTGGAAGGGAAGTCATTCCAGGAAGTGAAATGAGGTGAAGTTAGAGGTAAAGGGATATGGGGATCCTGGCATGTCACCTCCATCATCATCTCTAGTACCAAGAGAACTGTGCTGGTGGCACTAGGACCAATCTGATCTATCTTTTTTTCCTAATCAGCACAATATGTTCTCATGATAAATGTCTTGTCAAAGATCAGGCCAGTGAGGAAGAAAACAGGAGTAGAAATTAGAAAGGACATGGATGTGGAGACATTGTGTCCCAAGCATGGTTCTCCCATGTGCACTGCAGATCTATGTTCTTCCTGTCACTTTCACTTCAGCCAAGAGCCATGTGAGTTCCAGTTCCATGGAATGCCCTGATAGAAAGAACCTGCAGGGGCCGGGCGGTGGCGCTGGAGGTAAGGTGCCTGCCTTGCCTGCGCTAGCCTAGGACGGACCGCGGTTCGATCTTCCGGCGTCCCATATGGTCCCCCAAGAAGCCAGGAGCAACTTCTGAGCGCATAGCCAGGAGTAACCCCTGAGCGTCACAGGGTGTGGCCCAAAAACCAAAAAAAAAAAAAAAAAAAAAAAAAGAAAGAACCTGCTGCCAGCAACACCACTGAGCTCAGACCCAAGGACTTAAAGCCCCCGACCAAAATCAAGGGGATCCTCACTGGAATTGCAAGCACACACTAATCTAATTCTTAACTTCGATGAATAAATTTTGGAAGACTTTGAACTTCCTAAATAGTAAGGAGCATCCGTTGGAGGGAAAGAGACTAAAACAAAAAATTCTCTTGCTTTGTTTGGTGGACACATAAAGCTTAGCTTTATGTTACTGTTGTTTGGTGGATACATAAAGCTTAGCTTTATGTTACTGCTTAACTTCATGTTTAGGGATTGCTCTGGAAAATGCTGGGGGAAACCATGTGGTGTCAAGGATCAAACCTAGAACTTCTAAATAAAGCAAGTCCTTTAGCCCTTTGAGCTATTTCCTCAACCCAGAAACTTCTTTCAATACACTAAGGAAGAAAAGACTAAAGGGAAGAGGAAGGTGTTAAAGGGTTTTGACATGAGAAAATATACTTTTGTAGGGCAGAAGTCCCCTATGTCAGAAGAAGCTTTGCCCAGGGATAAAAGTTATGGGTATTTTCTCTGTCTGCATCTGGTTTGCGCGATCTTACTTTTTTGTCTATTCCCCTGGCAGGAATATAGAAATTGAGTAACTTGTCTCCCCCCCCCCCCACCAAGAGAATTAAAAATCTGCTGTAAAAGGGCATGTTTAAATTCTAAGGTGTTTATGAGCCAAAGCGTGAGGGCAAAAGAAGGGAGATGCAGGGACCTTTGGCTAAGCAGGCAGAGCCAGGAAAAGCCTTTCTGACTACATTAGGAAACAGAAAGCCCCAAGTAAGTGCAATATTTTGCCAGGTTTATTTAAGAGATCGATCGGTGCCTCTTTAACACAGGTTTCTTCTACCTGAGAGCGATATAATGAATCTGGCATTTATGTGTCTCTGGGAAGAGGGCTCTAAAAACTCTAGAAATTGCATCTTTGGGTAAGTCTCAGAAGATTGCTCTGGAGGAGAGAAATGATTCAATGAGGATGTTACAGAGCAGAAGGGAGATAGAAAGTCTGTTTGTTGCTTAGGCTGAGGAAAAGAGGGAAGAAAAAAAGGACAAAGGAAGGAAAAAAGGAGAAAGGAAGGAAGCAAGGAAAAAAGGAAGGAAGGAAAAGGAAGTAAAGAGGAAGAAAGAAAGGAAATAATAAAGGAGGAAGAAAGAAAGAAAGAAAGAAAGGAAGGAAGGAAGGAAGAAAGAAAGAAAGAAAGAAAGAAAGAAAGAAAGAAAGAAAGAAAGAAAGAAAGGAGAGGAGGGATAAAAGGAAGAGAGGAAGGAAGGATGGAAGAAAAGAAGGAAGGGAGGGAGGAACAAAGAAAGGAGAGGAAGGAGATTAAAAAGTAAAGAAAAAAGGGAGGGAGGGATGGGGAAGGAAAGAAAGAAGATAGAAAAAGGGCCTTATTCAGGGCAGGTATGAATAAAGCCCAGGAGCTGGAGAGATGGTACAAGGGTTAAGCCACGTGATTTTTATGCAGCTGACCCTAGTTCAATCCCTAGCACTACATGATTCATGAATGTCATGGGGTACAGCTTTGGAGACCCCCTATCCTAACACTAATGTTAATGGCCCTGGAGGCCCTAGCCTAGAGCATTGCCAAGAGTCTCTGATGTCTTAGTCTAAAAGGGGTCCTCAAACTTTTTAAACAGGGGGCCAGTTCACTGTCCTTCAGACTGTTGGAGGGCCAGATTATAGTAAAAACAAAAATTATGAACAAATTTCTATGCACACTGCATATATCTTATTTAGAAGCGAAGAAACAAAACGGGAATAAATTCAATATGTGGCCCGCGGGCCATAGTTTGAAGACATCTTTGAGCTCTTGATTTGAACCATTAGCACACTTGGCTGTAAATTGTCCTGTTAAGGCACTCTGGGACTCCTTAATACTATTTGGGAAACTCCCATACAAAAAGGAATCAGTGCCCAAGCTAGGATGTATCCTATTGACCTGAAGAAAAAAAAAAAACCCTCCACTTCTACTACTACTCACTGCCAAGGGCACTGCCAGCCCCTCTGTTGTGAAAGGGAAGTGACTCACCTGGTTTCTGTGTTCTGAGATACTATTGGTTCTTTACCATCCCAACTAGTGCCTGAGCACAAACAATTTTTGAAGTCAGAAAGAGTTGGTTCTCATTCATGATTTTACGTATTTTCTTGTTTATTTTTAGTAATAATTTACTTAAGCACCTCATCTTACAACATTTTTTATGATTGAGTTTCAGTCATGCTCTGAACACTACTCTTCACAAGTGCACATTCCCCTTCACCAATGTCCCCAAATTCCCTCCCATTCTCCTCTCTCCCACCTGCCTCTTGGCAGATATTGTATTTATTTCCATCCCTGTTTCTTTCTCTCTCTTTCTTTCCCCTGCTTTTTGATTTTGTCGTTTGCACTATTGTTAATGAAGGGGTATGTATCATGCAAATCACTTTATTTCCTTTTAGCACTCTGTTTTTGTCCAGAAAAGTCAGTTCCAACATTCCTTGTCATAGTGGTCCCTTCTCTACCCTAAATACACTAACCCATTATTAATGGCAAGTTTCCTACCGTGGATTGGTCCTTCTGACTCTCATCTGAATTGTCTCTGGATATTATTACCATACTATCTTTTATCTATTTTTTTTGGGGGGGGCACACCTGGTGACACTCAAGGGTTACTCCTTGCTATGCACTCAGAAATCACTCCTAGCTTAGGGGAATATATGGGACACCGGTGGATCAAACTGTGGTCTGTCCTAGGTCAGCTGTATACAAGGCAAATATCCTACCACTGTGCCACTGCTCCAACCCCTATATTTTATCTTTTTTTATATCCCATAAGTAAGTAAGATCATTCTATGTCTTTTTATTTTTTCTCCCTACACTTCCCCAGAGTTTTATTTTGTTAAACCAAGAAACATATCAACAGACTGAGTAGAGAAGGAAGGCAAATATTAAAGAAATAGTTTAGACATATAAATAAGAATTTTTGATACAGTATGTCTGGAATATGAAAATGAAAGGGAAGAGTTTAGAAAAGAGATTGTCACTTTATAGTAACTCATTATGATTAGCAACTGTCTTTAATATGAGTCACAGAGAGATTTCCACTTGATGGTGGTGATCCTACCCCATTCTCTTGGACAGACCTAGGTTAATTGAGTCTTTGTTAAGTTGGGATAAACTGGAACAGACACCAGGGTCCAAAAACAGGGAGATGTGATGAAAAATACAAATATGTAGCATTCTTTGAGGTGAAGGATATGGTGTCAGCATTTCCATCAACATAGACCACTTATATCTCACACCTGCAAATGCAAAAGGAAATTTACTGAACTTGAAAAGATTACTAGAGAACTCTTCATTGGAGAGAGAGTACAGTAGGTAGGGTACTTTCCTTGCACATGGCCAATCCAGATTTGATCCCCAACATCTCATCTGTTCCCCTCATCATCACCAGGCATAAATACTTAGTGTACATCAAGGAGTAAACCTTAAGCATCACCTTAAGCATATTCCCAAATAAAAGAGAAAAAAGATTAGTATAGAACCAAAGAATGTTAGAACTGGAATTGGTGATTATTTAGTACAGTGAATATCTCTTAACCTCACAGTTCATTTTAAGCCAATGGCCTCCTTTCTGGTGATGACACTAAGAGATGGTCTATTTCAGAATTTATCCATCTACCATTACCACACAGTTTCACCAATCTAGCTGAAACCCCCCAGTTTATGGATGGAGAAAAAGAGCCCTGAAGAGGGTAATGACTGCCATATTGGCTTCAATAAGTCAACACTCTGGTGTCAAACCAACACCCACAGTCTCCAGATAACCCTTTCTGTATACCAAACCTCTGCTCACCTTGTTTCTTTAGATTTTTCAAAGAAAAAATCAGAGCCCTTAGGTCTTCTCCAAGGACCCTCTTGGTGAATAGACCCCCTTGCAACTCTTTCATTGTGCAGCGTAGAAGCTTTTATGCTTCCTCATTGGAGAGTTCTTCTCCAGAAAGGTAAAGTAGGGCACTGTGGTGGAAATGATTCTTTATGAACCTATCTGGACCAATAAAGAAATACATTTTAGATGTATTAACCTCGATGAGACAGGAAGAAGTTGGCACTGACCTTGTAAAAATGGATTGCCACTTTGGAAACTTTATACTGTTTGTTTGCTTTCTCTCCTTTGGGAAATTTTATATTCATTTAGGAGAGCTCTGGGAATTGGAGGTCTAAAACTATTGGCATATATGCACCCCCTGCCTTTGGATTTAATTTCCTTCTTTTCTAATTTTTAATAGATTTCTAGACTGCTCTCCAAATGCACTGTAATTTTTTAATTTGTTTTCTTGTACCACACCCAGAAGTACTCTGCCATACTCTGGGATTTGTGCTCAGGGATCACTCCTGGGAAGGCCTAGAGTGTTAGGGGTTGATACTGGGTGGGCTGCATGCAAGGTAAGTGCCCTCCTGACTATACACTCTCTATAAACATAAATAAATTAAATTTTTTGTATTTTTAAAAATTATTACTTTAACACTTTGGATTACATAATTGCTCATAATACATTAGCTTATGCCATTATATGTTACAATACCAATTCCACTATTATAAAATTCTCTCCACTATTGTCCATGGCTTCCCATCCCTAAAGCCTACTCCCTTGGCAGACACAAAATAATTTACTTTATATTGCTGGTTTATAATGGGTGGTAATAAAATCAACAAACTACAAGAAAAGAAAATTTGTGAAAATATTTATATTTCACAATGGAATCATTAAGTCATTGTCTGAAGGTTTACTAAGTTGTTTGTTGCTAGTTGATTATTCTATTATTGATTTTGTTTGTTAACCTTAAGTGGCTTCTATGTTACGTTGACATCTAATTTAGTGTGTTTCTTCTGGAGTGTTTTAAAAATTTGGAGAGATCACACTGTGGCAGATTTGGCTGTGTGGTCCAGAAATTCCAAGTTCTGTGGCTGAGATGGTGGTGAGGTATGTCTGTGATTGCCAAGGTTTCTAGAAGTACAGAAAAGAACAGGACTTCTTCCAGCATTCACACAGACAAAACCCTAGAGATTTTAGCACAAATATTGGCATATCTGGAGTTTTGGTTAGTTAGGCATCTTTGCAGATATCAGTGGTAAAGCAATGAATTTGGTTATCAGTGTGGCAGTGATTGTAGATTGTGGGTGCAACTACCAAGGCTACAGCAGGATGGTTTTTACTGAGAATGCCTCAATTTTTGGTTGAGAGAGCAGTGTACCCATGAGTTTTTGTGACTTGATTTATGTCTCTTTTGAGAATAAAATGAATCTTTGAAGCTGGCTGATGAGCAGACATGGTGGAAAACTGTGGGATGTGACTGTGGCTGCCAGGGCTTCTGGAAGTATGGAAGGGATGGGAGGATCTCCACATTCACTTCACAAAACCCTGGAAATAATTTTATAGGGGGTAACTACAATCAACCAGAAGTCTGTTTGGATATATTTGAGAGCATGGAAATCCTTTACAGACAGACCTCACATGTATTTTCCCTGAACAGTTGTTTAGAGGGAATTCTACATCCACTTCATCTTTCATGCAAATAATTATTCCTGCAAAGTCCAGGGCACTTGACTGGCCTGGCAGAAAAACTAACATCCCATGTCTTCAATACATGACTTCAAGAAATTTAATCCTACTAGGCAAGGAAGATGAGTATCCTTAAGAATTCTCACTATAGAGATGAGGATTAGGAGGACCAGTTCATAATAGGTAGCTTGTCACAAATATTGGAGAGAGTGCAGTTGGAGTAGAGAAGGGCCTACTATGAAAGTGATAGTTGGAATTGATCACTCTGGACAAAAACTGGATGCTAAAAGGGGATAAAGTGACATGCATGGCACCCCTTTGTTAAAGTAGTGTAAACCACAGTTTCTTCTGAGCTCAGGCCCAACTCTTAAGAATAGAAGAGGTGGAGGAAGGAGGTAGTATAGGGGTTTCACGTGGCTTAGTCTCCAGCATTGCATGCTCCCCCTTCCATCACCATTGGGTGTAGTTCTAGTGGTTCTTTAACACTATTAGGATGGTCACAATAGTTGTCAGTACTGTATAGCCTGAGTAGTGTTACACTTTTTACTATTGAACCACTAGCCCACTTGGCCAAGTATCACCAAGTGTGGGTCCTGAGTTCCCTAAATACAACTTGAGTGTCCTTCCCCATCTAAGAAAAGTTGATATGGATTTTAGGGATTATCTGGTATATTTCTTATTATTCTATAGTTAAATATTAATGGCAGCTCTATTTGAGCTAATTGCTTATTGCAGGTTCATTTTAGATCTCTATTTACCTACATGTTTCATATAAATTTACATTGTTTTCTTTCACTGTTTCTTGGAGATAAAAGCTTGTTATATTTATTCACAGATGAAGAAACTAAAGTTTAGTAGTTGGTGGGCCAGTATGAGACTGGGTTTGAGTTTTGTCCAGACTTGTTTCTTTACATTGCCAGATTCTACTATAAGTATTCAGCAAGTGAGGGTCACATTCTGTAAGTGGGAAAGTGGATGCACTCATTTTGGATGTGTTGTGTTTGAGGCACTCATGAAACCTGCAGAAGGAGAGATGAGTTTGGAGCTCCTGCAAGAAGCAGCAGGAGAGAAAAAAGTTTATTTTTTGGAAGTTGCAATTCTAACTCTGGCATATTCAGAACACCAGTCAAGTTGACTTGCCCTGAGGAATTTTCAGATGGGGATTCTAGCAACTCATCCGCAAAGCTGCTCCTTGGTGTGTGCAGTTTGCCAACCCTATTTTCAGACGTGCACTCAGGGCTTTCTTCTTTTGACATATCTCAACTCTCTCCTCTGTGTGTGTCCACAATGCTGTCTCCATTTTCTCTTAAGGGGTTTTGCTTCTTGCTGTCCTGTTGTTACCTGATAGGATTTGTCTCACTGAGGTATTCAGCTGTTCAGAATTGGATGGGTCAAGCTCACTAGATCCCGAGAACCCAGCAACAGGGAAGAAAAAATAAATTGGGATAAGGTCATTGAAGATGGTGGCATTCTGCATGGGGAAGGAAACCATTTCTTTCTAGCAGGTGAGAAGGTCAGATGGAAGCAGAGAGCATTAGTAGCATGGACAAGTTCTTAAGCTCAAGTTTAGAAGCGAACTTTAATGAAACTCCTGATACCTTCAATTCCAAGTCCCTTATCACTCCCAGCTTTACTTGAAAAGTGCTAGCATAAATGGAGTCAGGAAAATCGGAGAGTGGGGAAACTGAGGCAGAGAATAAGGAAGAAAGCTAGTCACTTAAGGCTAATAGATCAGAAAAAAATCTTTAAAGAAGGAATATGAGGATAGGCATCTGAATAAGTCTTCTTGCTGCAGTAACAAATCACCACACTCTCAATTTCCAGAGCACTTAAAATTATTTTCTAGCTCATGGGTTGTTCAGAAATCCAGGAGCTCAGAGATGGTATCAAGGCTGGTATAAGCCAACCTGAAAATTCTAGGTAGAACTCACTTCCAATCTCATGTTCATATGGGGCCAACTGTAGTTCTTTGCATCTGCTTATTGGTTGTTAGTTGGTCTAGGACCATTCTTGATTCTAAAAGTCTGCCTATATTTCTTTTAATAGCACCTCCTTCATTCTCCAGACTAGTAATGTAGCAACAAATCCTACCCCTGTGTCCAATTTTCAACAACTTTTTTTATTTAACCAATAGGAAGAATATCTCTACTTTAAAAAATTTATATTTTGAAAGATTTTCCCCACCCCTATTTCCTATAATTTGAAAAGTGCTTATTTACTTTATAGTATTTATCATGGATTACCTAAGGATGTATTTGTTTGAATTTTTAGTTATTTTTTTACTTATTTTACTTATTTTTACTTTTACTTAAAAATTAATTAAGCACTGTGATTTATAAAGCTATTTATAGTTTAGTTTCAGACTTACAGTGTTCAGCACCAATGACATTACCAGTGTCAATGTCCAGAGTTTCCACCTGGTACCTTCCTAGCCTCTAGGCACATGTTTAAGTTTGGTTGCTGTACTTTGGTTCTACTGCATTCAGTGTAATTGGCTCTGTGGTTTAGGGGTATAGTTATAACACACTTCACTTCACAATGTGCCTGAGGCCCCCTAACCTCCATCTATCACCTTGAATTTTGCCTTTTTCATCCCAGCCAGTTCTGGGATTCCTCCTGCCAGCCTCTGACTTTTGGGAGCCTCTGCTGTACTGTTCTCTGACTACACTTCACCCCATACCCACCAGCTAGTCCTAGGGACCCATATAAACTAGAGTTATTTCTAAATTCCTTTGCTTTTAAGGACTCTAACGATTAAATTGGCCTCATCTGGATAACATGCTTTTGCTATATATATTAATTTTCTAGCCTTTACCACAAACTGGGTAACATAAACAAGCAAATGGCTTTAAATAACATATTTTAATCAAATTGCCTCACAGATCTGAAGGTCAAAATTCAGAAATTGTTAAAGTTTGCTCTTCCCAAGGGCTGTGAGAGAAGGATGTGTTCCAGGCCTCTGCTTGAATTACAGATGGATGGCTTCATGGTGTTCTCCTTCTATGTATTTCTGGGTCCAAATTTCCCTTTTATATAAGAATACCACTGTATTGGAATCAAGCCTACAATAATGACCTCACCCTCATTAATTACATTTGCAGCAACCTTTATTTACAGTTAAGGTTACATTCTGAGATACTGGAGAACAGGATTTTAACATGTGACCCTGAATTGGAGGCTGGGGACTAATCAAATCATAACATATTATCTGATATGACCTCATCATGATAGTGATACCACCTCCTACCCCTGAGTTCCATAAACAAAAACCAGGGGGATTAGACTCACATTAGAATGAAGGTCATTTATTCTCCAGATTTTTCTTAGTATGAAATTTCCAAAACAGGAGAGCACTCAGTACTTGGCGTGAATAAAAAGTCATAATAAATAGAAAGAGAAAATTTCTGGTGGCCATGAAAAGAGCAGTTGAAGGGGGAGAGAGCATGGAGGATCAATGGATGAGGAATGAACATGAAGTGAAGGGAAAGGAGAGACTTGTCCACTCCTACACAGTGAGAAGTTGGAGCAGTTTTTTTAAACCTCTTCCACTTGCAACTCCTTTTAACCACAAGGACATTTTATGCAATCATAGGTATATGTGGATATAAAATAGTATAAAAATTAGGGCTAGAGTGATAGTAAAACATTAGGGTCTTGCACATGGCTGACCTAGGTTCATTCCTGATATCCCATATGGTTCTCTGGAGCCCTTCCAGTAGTATTTCCTGACCTCAGAGTATACAACTCAAGCTAAGAGTCATAAAGAAGGCTGAAAAGAAGTTTGTTTTAAACAATTTTTTTCAGATTATTTTAGCAATCCCTAATTATAGTTATGTGACCCATCTGGAATAGTGATACACAGTTTAAGAAACTAAAACTTGGACAAAGTCAAATGGTGGGAAGATGAAGGAACAGAGTTAAATGGTAGTTTTATCTAAATGCAAAGACCTTGGCTGTTCTGAAGTCTGGAAATAATAGATAGATGGGGACTTGGGATTGGTGAAGGCCTCATACTGTTTTTCTATCTATCTATATTTCCCTTCTATGGAAACTTGACTGATTCACTACAGAAGGCTTGATAGAGCTCCATATATTACTCAGTAGCCTTTGAAAATGCATATGTGTGCAATTTGGCTGAGTTGTAGTTTCTTAGGAGACTCTTGTTTGCTTGTGGCCCTGCAAATCTCAGTCTTAATGTTACACAAATGCATTTCTCCACTTTCATGATTCTTTTCAGAACTTTATGTGGTATTATTGAAGGAAAGATTCGATAGAGTGTAATACTAGCTACTATTGATTAAGAGTCTACAGTATGACTTGGGAGAAATTTATACCTCAGCTCCCTTCTACAAGGTTCTACAAGCTTCCTTCCACACCTGCCTTAAAAGGTGGAGGAACTAAATGTCAGAAGAACTTTCGATGGGATATGTGACAAAATTACTAAGTAGTGATGCTCATCACTACTTACCCACATCACTCTAGCTTAGTTACCATATTGGTATCAAAACCTCTCTCAAGGTTTGGCATATTTCTCTTTTGATAAAAGCTCACAATATTTCCAGGATGCACTTGGCATAGTGGTTGTCCCATGAAAACAAAACACTAGTGTTTGTCTTTTATTCTTCTAGTCCTAAACTCACGAGCTTCTCAGTCCACCTATATGAGAAATGACTCAATAAATTTTTTTCTCCTCCACCCAGAAGAATTCATTGCAAAGAACCATAGTGCCAGACCAGCCTTTTCCCAAAAGTAATGACTTTTCCCAAGGTTCTCTTAGACAGTTCTTGGGCATTTGTGATTGACACAGGTATCCAAGGATATATGGCATGTTTCATGTTCTTTTTTAACATATTTCATCATGAAAAGGTTTTCAGAACTATATTCAGTAGTTTCTTACTCTTGATAGGGTTGGTTCTCATTTCCAAGGAGTGTTGTGGTTCTTAGATGCCATGTCAGAAAGGCACGAGAGGAATAAAAATCCAGGACAGTAATAATTCAAGGGCGTGATGTGGAAACAGCAGGTGTAGTCATGGAAGTTTGTCAGTTTAAGAAGCTATGTACTGGGGCCGGAGCAGTGTCACTGAGGTAGGGCATTTGCCTTGCACACACTGGCCCAGGATGGACCACAGTTTGATCCCCCAGTGTCCCATAGGTCCCCCAAGCCAGGGGTGATTTCTGAGCATATTGCCAGAAGTAGCCCCTGAGTGTCATCGGGTGTGGCCCCCAAACCAGAAAAAAAAAGAAAAGAAAAGAAAAGAAAAGAAAAGCTGGCAAGGATACTTTGGCAAGAGCTGGGGGGGGTTCTCAAGATAACTGGGCTTTGTAGGAAATATAGACATTTACTGGATGAGAGAGAAATGAAGATGAGGCAGATCATTACATGTACAAACTAGATACAAAGGTTTACCAAGGAATTCTTCTTTCAAATGACAATATTTATATTAATACAATGGACCCAATAATAATATACACAGACACTTATTACCTACTATATCGAGGTACATTAATTATTTTATGCTCAGTAATTATTTTAACAAACACCTACATGAGGTGGGTTCTATTATTATACTTGTTTTATAGATGAGGAATGGAAGTACAGCAAAGGATTATAATTTTTTTTAAATGATAGCGCTGTACTGTCTTATCATATTTCTCCTGTGGATGACACAAGATTGTTGATGGTGGATACTGAGAATTCTATACATAGAGGTATTTGGCTATTCCACTAAAATTCTTTAGTGTTGTTAGATGATGGTAAATTCCACTTTACCAGAAGGGGAAGGGAAAGGTAGCAGTTTAGACTTGATTTTTTTGGCTAAGCCATTGTCTAGGCGAGCATAAATGATGTAGTCTTCCATGTTAATTTAAATATTATCACAGTGCATGTATTTTCTAATTAGGCCATCATCATAAAAGTAAAAAATGAACCAGGGCATTGGTGAATAGCATGGAGAGCCCCAAGAAGGTGTAGAAGACTCTGTCTTTCCTCTGTTAGGCATTGCTTGTGCAGCACAGTTCTTGGTTGTCAAGTGGCAAATGTGATTGACACCCGTTTTAATGTCCACAAAGAAGATTATCTGTGGTCACACAGACAGTAAGCAGTAGTGCCTGGGATGTAATCCCAGGAAATCTAGGTGTCTTATGTGTATTTATGCGTGTGCGTGCGTGTGTTTAGTTTTTGGATGCTTAAGGGCTACTTCCAATACTGCTCAGGGGGTCATTTGGTTCTGGGGATTATATCTAAGATTCCTTGATGTAGAGTATGCATCTACTTCTCTTCAGCATCTTCCTGGCACTGTGTACTTGTGTTTGTTTGCTTTTGAGGCCACACTTAGCAGTGGTCAGGGTTTACTCCTGGCTCTGCTTTCGGGGATCACTCCTAACATGGTTTGGTAGACTATATGGGGTGCCAGGGATCAAACCTGGTTTTTCTGTGTGCAAGGAAAGCTTTGGCTGTATGCAAGACAAGCACCCTACCAGCTCAACTAGCTCTCTAGCCAAATGGTTATATATTGTGTAAGTGAACAAAACAAACAAACAACCAAAATCCACAACATCAAAACAAAACAAAACCAGCAATAATGATGACCTGTTTTTTCAGAGTACTTAAAAAAATATTTCTCCATGATTTTTGGGGGGATTTTGGGACATGACTTCTTGTTATAAGAGTCTCTTCTTTGTTCAGAGCATAGGAGATTGTGGTACCAGCCATTGATATTTTCCTCCACCTCCTCTTCACATTTTACAGGGGTGAAATCCAAAGCAAAATGTTTTCCCTTTGTGACATATCTAGGTAAACTTAGAAATAGGTCTTGACCTGAAGTCGCTTGATTTTTTGGTTCTGTTCTTTTCCAAGGAGTGAGTGAACTCTCACCCATAGTTCCAGTGTAAATCGTTGTATTTCTGAGCTATCTTATTTTCTGGCTCCTGTCCCTGCTCCATCTGAACCCCCAACCTTGAAATGCCAGGAAGGTAGCCCAACACCTGCTTCCTCCTTTGGCTGGAATCCTTGTTCTGGCCAGATGCCACTGCCCTGTGCCAGCCCAAGGGGCTCCGTGCAGGCAGGCAGTGGGTAGACCGCCACAACTGTTTTGCTTTTATTGTTAAATAATATAAATCTCTTGGCTGCACCACCTGCTGGGACGTGAGTTGTGTGTCTTCCTGCATAGTCACTAATGAGACAGTTAATCATTTGTTTATTCTGTATGAAGAGAGGTTGCAGTCATATCTCTCTAACCAGAAGCAGGGCTCAGGACCCTGGGGGAGAGTGCCTACAGCCCCTGCACAGGCCCCTCTGCAGGCCCCTGCACAACATGCATGCTCTTAGGCCTGCGCCAGGATGCAGCATCAGCTGATTGTGATTATTACTACTATTGCCTCATTTTATTTTTTTTTCTTCAGATACTCCCTTCCCTGAGAAGCAGGGGGAAAAAGTAATTGGCAAAGATGCTTTTGTGGGGAGATAACTAAAGCTTCCTCTTGGGCAAAGGGGTTTATCTCACTTGTGCAGAGGTTCCTAGAGGTCGTGCAGCTCAGAAGATAAAGCCCTGGGACCCCCCTGGGGGAAGGCTGGAGTTAACGTTTGGTTGTTTTCTTAGTTCCAGGGTTAAAGAGGTGAAATCAGCTCTGTTCCTCCAGCAGGATCCCTGGGGCTGGAGCTGCTTTTATTAGAGCAAATCAGGCCTGTCCAGGTGCCAGTGGGATGGGGGAGGAGGAGAGGAAAGGGCTGGGGGGGGGGGGGGACTGTCAATGCCAGGGCTCTTCTCTATGAATGATTGTCTTAAAAAAGGGTCCCTGCCTCATCTATTTGCATGCTGTTAGCATCCTCCTGCTAGTTTCTTGGTGTTTAGATACATCCTTTTGCCTGAAGCTTATATTTCAATTAACTGAGTCCAACTGTCTGTGTCTCTAGGCACAGGGAACAGGCTGGGTTGCTGTGCTTTCTGCTGTGGCTCTGCATCATTGACAGGCTGTCTGTCTGTCTGTCTTACTGTCTGACTTCTTCCCTGGGCTGACTACCAATCTTAAGGCCATGCCTCTCCATGGGAAGGTTCACAGCCCATTCAGGGGCTGAGGAATCACTCTGGGCTGGGCTTCTATTTTCAGATTATTTCTCATGCTGTTCTCTTAACCCCCTGAAGCTTGGAGTAGCAGAGGAGAAGGTGAAGCTAGTCAGAGGATAGAGGAGGGCAATTAGCCACACACCAGGTTCTGCTTTTATCTTCTTGACCTAGGGACTCCAGGGCAAAGCACTTTTACCTTTATTCTCACACTTTCCCTTGACTTATTCACTTTCATGTCATATTTCATTATTTTTATCATTTTTTGCTCCCTCTACCAATATTTTTTCAGCCATGGCATCTTTGCACTTATTGTGTCAACCACCAGAATTTTCTTATTTTTTTCTTCTTTTTCTTTTGGTGAGGGAGACACACCTATTAGTGCTCAGGGGTTACTCCTGGCTTCGCACTCAGGAATTACTTTTGGTATAGTTTCCAAAACTATATGTGATGCTGGGGATCGAAGTTAGGTTTGGCCTAGTGCAAGCAAGTATTCTACCTTGTTCTATCACCTATCACTGTACCTCCCTTTCTTCTCTTCTTACTTCTTATCAAACCTGCCCTTCAAGGATCAGTTGAAATGACACCCCCTTTAGGAAGCCTCCCCAGGGGTAATTAGTCTTGTTTTGTGTGTTTCTGTTCATCTGAATTTCACACTTCTTCCTTTGTGGATTCTGGGAGAGTTTCATATACAATATCAGATAATTCAAATAGGTTTGTGGATTTGTGTCTGTGCTAGTTTGGTTTTAGTAATACATTGAAATATGTCCCAACCTCTCCCCACCAAACAAATAGACAGGGCAGGCTTTCATGTTGGGGAGCAGTGAATATTAGCTTACTGAGGGAGGATATTCATTGCAGATGTTATTAAGTGAAGATTCTGAGATGAGATCACCCCAGGTTATTGAGGTAGGCTCTAACCCCAATAATACCCATGCTTTTAAGGGACACACAGGGAAATTATATGGACAAGAAGCAAAAGTTGGGAAAGAGAGGTAGTACAGAGGACAAGGTGCTTGCTTTACTCACTGTCACACTGAATTTGATCCCTGGTACCCTTCCACATATAAACTGTGTGTCCCACCAGGACTTATCCCTGAGCACAGAACATGGAGTAAGCCCTGAGCACTGTAGTGCATTCTCCTCTCCAAAACAAATGAAGAAAAGGTGATATATAGATGTGTAAACTGAGCTGCAATGACAGTGATGTGGGCACGAGCCAATGGAGTGTCAAATGATGGCCACAAGTGACTGGAAGAGGCTTCTTGCCCACCATCTGGGGGAACAAATATTCTTGCCAATATGTTGACTTCAGACTGATAACTTTTAGAATTGAAAGGGCTCCTTTCTGCAATTTTAAGCCATCTATTTATTATAATTTATTATAACATTCATAAGAACTAATAACTGGCTGGTGGACCTCCTCAGGAAAATGTGATGGGAAAGGCAGAAATAACACAAAAATCAGTGTGTAGAACCTGGACCCTCCATCTTTCTGCTTCTGCTTCATAAATCCAACTCCTCTTAGCCATGCACCACTCCCATATTATCAGGACTGGGCCTTGTCTTTGCTGGAGCAATCTGAGAAAGTCACCATCATTATAATCATAATAGAAGTGATTGGTATTTGTATAACCTCAGTGGTTTATAGGGTGTTTTGCCCCATCTTTGCCCCATCGAGTGTCTGTTAATAAAAATTGTTTACTAAGTCTTGGAACTATACTTGTTAGGAAATGGACAGTTGAAGGTGGGAAGGGACTTGGGCCTGGCTGTCTCATTGCCATGGCTTAGTCAGATGCCAAAACTAAACTACGTACCTTCATGTTCTAAACACATTTTTTTCTTTACTTGATGTTATTTGAATTTAAGACCTACTGAGTCAAATCTGCTTTGTTTTTATTTTAAGGTGGAGCAGTTCTTTACTAGAGGGAGAGTTGCCTGTTTTTCCTCCTTCACCTGGAAGTGAACTCAGATTTAGCAGACTGGCAGTCTAGAAAGGCTATTTATCTAAATGTCTTTGTTTTCAAAGGGATCTATGCATGTGTTAAGAGAGTTCATCCATTGTTGTTTGGATAGTAGGGTAGGCTACTGAGAAGCTCCTGGTGTGTGTGTGTGTGTTTCTGTGTTTGTATGTGAGTGAAAGAGAAAAAGAGAAAGAGAGTGCTCATGCAGACATACACATGTACCTCTGCCAGCTGTTATCCCCCTCTGGCGGTCACTGGCATAAATCCATCAACTGATCATGTAAAACCCCAATGAAGGAGAATCACTTGATCAGTAGGCCAACAGGGCCCAGGGATAGTTAATCTACTTAGCATGGTTGAAGAGTTTCAACGCATAATCTGCTTCCCAAATGGAGCACTTCCTCCCAGGAAAATAAAAGTTCTACATACATGGACATAAAGTTTGGCTTTGAAGTCTGGTTGAAAGAGGGTCTTATCTGCTACTTTATTTTGCTATAGTTTTGTATTGTTTATTCTTGACAAACTATTTCTTTATAGTAGAATAATAACAGATACTGACCTTGCAGGAGTGATTTCAGGACAATGTGCACTAATGTATTTCAAGTGCCTACTACATAGTACACATTTGGTCGTCCAATATTTTTTCCCAACATATCACTAATTACACTGTTAGAATTATACAATTAGGGTAGAGTATAAATAGGGATGATAGTTTTTCTCCTGTTTATGTACTAGGAATTGAACTAGTATGTATTGGATCTCCTAAATGAAGCTAGTTTTTTCTTAAACTTGATTGATTTGTTTATTGGGTTTTGGGCCACACCCAGCAATACTCAGGGGGCACTCCTAGCTCTGCATTTAGAAATCATCTCTGGTAGGCTGAGGGACCATCTGGGATACCTGGAATCAAACCAGGTACCTTCGTGGTCAACTGCATGCAAGGCAAATGCCCTAACGCTGTGCTATATCTCTGGCCCCGAAACTGTTTTATACTCAAATACTTTAATTAATTCTCACAAAAGCCTGATGAGGTTGGTAATGACATATCCTTATTTTACAGTTGAGGAACTTCAGACTCAGGGGTTCTAGTTATGGTAGGTTACTTAGGATGCTTAACTCCAGTGCCACTTATTCCAATTTTTCTGGGAGCTCTGGGAGAAATAAGCTCATCTACAGCACATTTGTGAGGATTAATCAAGAGCAGCATCATTATCATTCCCAGTTGCCAAAGAACACAAGGTATAGTTCCAGGAAGGTTGTTTTATCTCAGCTATTTATTTTGAAGAGATGGAGAAGTTTACCTAGAACCTGACCAGTAATATAATGTTGGACCCAAGAAATTTCCACCAGTTCTGCTCTTTGAGGGTCTGATGTCCATTAACACTTTGAGGTATATTTGAGAGAATATTTAGTACATTAAAATAAACTCTTTAGGTTATTGGTTTGAGATTTTTTGAGTAGGTGTAATATGAGTTATTTGAGTGGGTGTAATGTGCAGATAGGAAAAATACTGTTTTTTTATATTTTCTTTAGAGCTGTGTTTTTTATTTGTTTTTGTTTTTTTTTTGTTAATAAATCAACTAAATTTTCTGGCTGTCTATTTAGACTATTCAGAGTCTATAAAGAGTTTTCAAGAAAATGAAGAAAGGGATTGTGGAGATAGAATAGTGGGTAGGGTGTTTGCCTTACACACTATTAACCTGAGTTCAATCCTTAGAATCCCATGTTGTCCTTTGAAACCTGTCAGGAGAGATTTCTGAGTGCAGAACTAGGAATAACTATTGAGCATTTCTTGTATGGCCCCCAAACCAAAACAAGTCAAATGGGAGAAAAAAATCATAAGATCAAGAAAGGTGAAGAACCACATACAAGAGAAATTATTTCTAACATTTTTTACTTGCTTGTTGAGAAACTATGTTCTTTTTGATCTACAGTTTTGCAACCTAGGAGAAGCCATTATCTCACTGGAACTCAGTTTATAAAATAAAAATGTTACACATGATAACAAAGTCTCTTTCATATATAAAATATTTTATTTTCTCGTGTCTTTATGAAACCAGGGAACTTGAGAAAGGAAATGAAGCAGAGAGGGGAATCAGACTGAACCATTTAAGCAAGCCATACACACAAAAACTTCTTGGGCTATCTCTCTCTATATACAGTGGATGAAGAAGCATTCCTGAATGGGGATGAGCAGTGTGGATGGCTTTCGGCTTCTGACATCCTCAAAATAGTGGCTTGGGCACATGCTCACTAAGTCATTTATCATTTTCTCATATCACTAGGAATCATGCTCCCTACTAGACTGTGAGTTACTTGATAGAGGAAGTTACTTCTGATGTAACCATTGAGTAGTGACAGGTGAGTTAATTTTTTAACCACTCATTTGTTTCTTTTAGAAAGGGTATCCATGAATAATATTTTATTTGTAGAACTGTTCTCAATGAACCAGTTTAATTATAAAGCACAGATTGGAATGGGTAGTTGAACACAATTTGATTTTTCAGACATAGTGAACACTAAAAGCTGTGTTTATAGATTGGGTCCAAAATTTGGGTGATGAAGTTTCTCTGTAAATATTTTGAATGGAATGCAAGACAAGGAAATATGTCCATTAGCTGGTAACATGTTATAATTTATATGTCCACTACTGGCTTGTTCCCAAGCACAGTAATCTTAACAGTATATATAGCTGATGTCACCTGTAACTATTATCTATCCACATCTATGACCTTTTACCTTCTTTTTTCCTTCTCAAAACATTAGACTTTTATAATAGTATAAAATCTATGCTCTTTAGGTTTATGAGTTTGTTATCATGTTTTTGAGGGGGCCACACCCATTTGATGCTCAGGAGTTACTCCTGACTAAGTGCTCAGAAATTGCCCCTGGCTTGGAGGGACTATATGGGATACTGGGGGATTGAACCGTGGTCCTTCCTTGGCTAGTGCTTGCAAGGCAGGCATCTTACCTCTAGTGCCCCCTCACCGGCCCTGAGTTTAACTTAATCTTAACTTAATCTTTCATCTTCCCCAATTTTTATTTGCTTATTCAATAGGGTTTGGGGGCCATACTTGGCTGTACTCAGGAATCAGTTTGCCTCTGCTCAAAAATTATTCCTGGAAGAGTTTAAGGATATACGTGTGATATCAGAGATAAAAGAGGATTGGCCATGTGCAAAGCAAGTTACTTAACCCTGATAAAACCTCTCAGGTCCCTCATATTTTATTTTATTTAATTTTTTTGGTTCTTGGGCCATACCCGGTGATGCTCAGGGGTTACTCCTGGCTATACACTCAGAAATCACTCCTGGCTAGGGGGACCGTATGGGATGCTGAGGGATCAAACCCAAGTCCATCCTAGGTCAGCCACATGCAAGGCAAATGCCCTACCACTGCGCCAGTGCTCTGTTCCCTCAAATTTTATTTTAATTTTGATACTAAATCAATGGCTGGAAGATAGCATTTGGGAAAAGAAAATAAAGGGAGATCCAAAATACACATATAAAACATAAAAAGGGGAATGAGAAGATCTTATATAATAGTGACTATAGTCTACTACCTATATGTATATTGTTACATTTGTCTATGTCTGGGTTTTATAATATTTATTTATTTGAAATATTTTCGACATCTCTTTGAAGGAAATGTGATTTTTGGAAATGCAAACATTAAGAATTAGAGGAGTTAAATGCATTTACACACAAGTTCACACAGCTTGTGAGAGACAGATTAGGAACTAGACCAGGATTGGTTCTAGATTTAGTATATCTCTTCAGTATAAAATTATTAACTTTTCAAAATGTTTTTTTCATAGTCATAGAACTTAGATATAATATTAACAGTTGTCACTAAAATGATCCACTGATGACATAAAACTTAGGTACCTAGCCCAGGGCTTGACAAAAAGAAAAGAACTCAGTAGATATTAGATGATGTTGTTTTTGCTTTATTTGGTGATCTAAGTGGATGGTAGGGTGTAAATGTGGCGTATGCTTATTGTGATAATCTGGGATAAAAAAAACTGAGGTTGATTAATTAGAGAAAATCCAGGGTCTGTGTATGAATACACAAGTTATTGATCATTAATTAGTTCTGTGAGAAAAATAAGTAGAGAAGCTGCCCTGATTAAAGCCTGTTTTTGTTTCAGCCTAAGTCCAGGTGGTTAAGATGTTTCATTCTCAGACATATTTTAAAGTTGTTATTTCCATCAGGTATGGGCACTGTAGTGTTTCTGTGATGCATGGCAGGACTTAGTATTTCAGAATTTAGTTTAGGGGCTTTACTTCAGAAACAGTTTTGCATCTCATTAAGGAAGGGCAGTCAGGCCTGTGCGTCTCTGTCCATGGTGCTGAATCCAGAGCTCAAGGGAAGCGAAGGCAGATGGCACCACATGGTCCCTCTCATCTCCACAGTCTGTATGAACTCAGAGACTAGACTGCTGTGAGGGGAAGGCTGGCTTGGGAGTTAATAGATCTGTTTAAAGTTTCAAGCACTTGCTGTGTGACCCCAGGCAAACCACCTAACTTCTCTGTTTCAGTGTTCCCATTGGTAAAATTTGGGTTGTTACATTCCATCATTCCTATTTCTGAGTGTTAGGATTTTTGTGTGAGTAAATGAGATAACAGATGCTAAAGTGGGATATGAATGCATGCTATGATTATTGTGCTGTTATTGCTACTTGGTGTTTTAATCATGCATTTTGTCTACAACATTTTAATTTACCGAGACACCCTAAGGCCTAATAATGTATAGCACAGTGATCAGGAAATCAAACAAACCTATAAAATGCACTGGGTAGGGGGAAGAGAAATGAGTTTTTATTGCTTGCAAGAAAATATATGACTGTATAGCACAGTATGTGTTTTCAAGAATTAGAATGACCAGAAAAGAGATGGTTTCTGTCTGGAGGGAAAGAAAATAGATAGTTTGTGGTCACTTTCACAGGCTCCAGAAGGGAAACTTACTCATCTGTCAGTGAGTCTGAAATATTACCATTAGCACTATGACTTAGCTTGTTTTTCTTTGTCCTTCAGAGGATGATCACAGATCTCCCATTGAAAAAAATCATCATGTTTGCTTGGACCTGGAATTTGGAAACAGAGCTTCCTATTTGGAAATAGGACTTCCTTGTGTAGGGGTAAAATCTTCATGATTTAACCTCATATGACCTCAAATTCTGCATCTGTAAAATGGATTCATTATTAATAATACCTTCCTTGTGGAATGGTTGAGAAGATAATGTTTTAAAAAGATTTAGATGCTGGAGCGATAGCACAGCAGGTAGGGAATTTGCCTTGCATGTGGCTGACCCAGATTCAATCCCTGGCCTCCCATGCAGTCCCCTGAGCCTGCTAGGAGTGATTTCTAAGTGAGGAGCCAGGTGTAACCCTAAGCGCCACCAGGTGTAGTCCAAAACTCAAAAAACAAAAATTAAAAAAATTTAATGACATTACATAGCCACCAGTTGCCATTACTATTCTTTCTGATGCTCTAGTCAAAGTATTTCCTAAGCAGATCTTTTGCATCCTGTTCTTTTCTCCAGTCAAATCTCCTCCAGTTCTTGCTCTTCAAGGTGCAGGTCATGTACCACTCCTGTAAGCACGCCACCATAAGTTTCACTTTTCAAAATTATTAGAGAATCTTCTGTCTTTAGTATTTAGTTGATTCTTTTTTTTTTTTACTGTGATAGCATAGTTAGTTTAATACATGTTTTCTTCAATAGATTATGAGGATCTTGAAAAGGGGAAAGATTACATCTTACAACAGCATATTCCCAATACCCATTTCAAAGAATTTATTTTGAGCAAGTGGCGTACAATGTCCATTCTTCTGTGGCTTTTAAAAATATTAATAATGTAGGGAAAGGTAACCAAAAACTACGAGTACATATGAATTAGTATTGGGTTGGGGAAGAGAAAACAAGTTGGACATAGTATATCTGCTAAAGATATATTTCACATATGTATCAGTTTTTCCTTGCCTAATCTTGATTTTGAAGATGCTATGGAACATAATGACAACACAGTGACCTAGAAAGTTATTTTAAGATCTCTGAACAAGGGCAAGGATTAGAATTCATGAACACAAAAAATGCAATATATAGGCCCACCAGAAGGTGGCACACTATTACTAATTCGACAGTCAAGCAGCTCTGCTCCTGGAGATTCCCCCAGATTGACGATGGCATACTTTTGGGTAATTCTTCTCAGCATTTTATGTGGTTCAGTGCTACTCCTTTTATCCAATTCTATGCCCCTTCATTCTTCTTTTTTATACTTTTTATGCTTTATAATTCTTTATCAGGTGAAACTGACAGAATGTGCAGGACATGGTCTCCCACTGGCTTTGGGCAAGTTTTGGTTGAAATGCAACAGAGGTGTCTCAGCTCCCTCTTAACTAGTTTAGAGGAAAGACTAGATTTAATCACACACCTCCTGCATTTAGACTTCCATCTGAAGTCTAAAAGATAAGGGGGTAGTGACTTTTTGGAATGAGGAGTTGAAGGAAGAAAATAATTTCTTTTGTTTCCTTTTAATCTTCATTCCTTTGAACTCCTAATAGTCTTTATTTCCTGTTTAAGTGAAAGAGACAACATCTCTATCTCCCTCTTTTTCTCTTTCTCTCTCTCATTTTCTTCCCTGGACCACCTTATCGTTGATTTTATACAGTATCTTATTCTCCTTAAAATACTGCTACAATTATTATTTCCTTGTATTTTCATAAGCCATGTGACAAGGCATTTCTCTTAATTTTATTGTAATTATCTATTTTTTGTTTTATATTTATTTATAAAGTCATTTTGCATGCTTCATTTAATTTGACCTTTCTCTACCTATTAACATTTAGAGGTACAAGTATTAATATCTCCATTATACAGATTAAAATATTTCTAAATAAAGATAAGTGGTTTTTAAATTGATTCATCATTAGTTTGAAATACTATAGAATTAAAATGTGGTTAAATATCTCAATATCTATATTAGATTCACTGTACTCACTAGTGAAGTTTCAGTTTCATTCTGTCACTTTAGATCACTTTAGATAGTTTTCACTGTATTTAGGAGTAGTTTTATTGTTTTTAAAAACTTGTTTTCCTGGGACCAGAAAGATAGCATGGAGGTAGGGTGGTTGCCTTGCATGTAGAAGGACAGTGGTACAAATTCAAACATCCTATATGATCCCCTGAGGCTGCCAGGAGTGATTTCTGAGCGTTTAGTCAGGAGTAACCTCTGAGCACTGCCAGGTGTGACCAAAAACCAACAAAAAAGTTTTGTTTTCCTGTATACCTAAAAGTGAAACCATCTAGTAATTCTTTCATATTATTTTTATCATTTATTTACTTAGCTTAATTACCTCAAAGTCTATTGATTTATCCCTTAAGACATGTTTTAATTTTTTTCAATGGCAGAATAATCTACTGCGTATATACACCACAGCTTCTTTACCATCAGAAGTTGTGAATTTAGGTTGGTTGTATACCTTAGTTATTGTTATAATACTGTTCTTAATATTACCTTTTTTTTTTTTTTGGTTTTTGGGCCACACCCGTTTGACGCTCAGGGGTTACTCCTGGCTATGTGCTCAGAAATCGCCCCTGGCTTGGGGGGGACCATATGGGATGCCGAGGGATCGAACCGCGGTCCGTTCCTTGGTAGCGCTTACAAGGCAGACACCTTATCTCCAGCGCCACCTTCCCGGCCCCAATATTACCTTTTTAAACTAATGTTTCCCTATCTTTTGGAACAATGCTTAGGAATGGTATCTCTGGAGCATATGGAATTCCCATTCTATAGAGGCTGTACCCATTGGCATTCCCGCCAATTGCTTGTAAGGGGTTCATTTCCTCCATATCCTTGTCAACTTTTAATGCTTCTAATCATTTGGATAGAGACCATCCTTACAGGTGTGGGGGTAATGAGGTAAGACCTCAGTGTGTTTTTTATTTGTGGTTGTTTAGTTATTAGTGATGTTGAGGCATTTTATGTATCTGCAGGCCATTTATTTTCTTTGAAGAAACATCTATTGAGGGGCTTATTTTTGTCTTTGAACTCTACCTGGCAGTGCTGAGGGCATGCTCCTGGCTCCTGTGCTCAAGAATTCCTGGAAGGTTCAGAGAACCATATGGGGAACTGAGGATTGAATTTGGTTCAGCTGTGTGCCAAGCAATTGCTCTATCCACTGTAATATCACTCTATTGAGGTCTTTTTCAAATTATTAAAATGTTCTGATTTGTTGTAAAATTATGGGAAAATTTTTACCTATTTTGGAATCACTTTTGGGGTATGTTACATGCAAATATCTTCTCCCAACTCTTAATTTGACGTTTTGTCTTTGCGTTAGTTTTTTTTCTCTCTGTGTAGAAGTCTTTTAATTTCAAATCATACCATTTGTTTATTCTTACTTTTGTTTCCTTTGAGAATGGAGTTGATACATGTCCACACACATCTCTGATGATGAGTTTCTAAAGTATATCATCAGGTCTGGGACTGGAGAGATAACACAGCAGTAAGGCATTTGTCTTGCATGCAGCTGACCTAGGACAAGCCTGAGATCAATCTCCAGCATCCCATAAGATCTTCTGAGCCTGCCAGGAGCAATTTCTGAGTTCAGAGCCAGGAGTTACCCCCGAGAACCACTGGGTGTGACCCCAGAACCCAAAACAGAATTTATCACCTTGTTTCCTTCTATGTAGTTTATGGTCCCATGTATGGTATCAAAGTCTTAGTAGTTTTGAGTTAATAATTGTATATAAAATTGGGGTCTCTAATAGCTTTCGTTTATTTGTAACACCATTTGTTAAAAAAATCTTTATATGGATTTGGCTTCTTTGTCTATATTAATTAGAGATTAGATATCTATATATCTATAGATATGTGTGTATATTTTGGTGCTTTCAATCACATTAATTTTTCACACACATTAATTTTATTCTAATGCCATAGTACTTGATTAAATGATTTTCGTAGAAAATTTAAGACATGTTTGAACCCATTCATCAGTTTCCTAGTGTATTATACTATTTCTTTTTATGAATGTTCCAAGTGAATTCTAAGGGGGAAGATAGCACTGTCAGGAATATCTGGCTGTCAACACTGGTAGAAATAGAACTGGAATGCACATCTTAGTTCAAGCAACATCTTAGCTTAATGCTCTTTTTATCACACTAGAGAGTTTTCTAGAATCTAGCAAGGTATTGGCTATCTGTGCTGCCAATGAATTTACCAACCATTCTTTTAAAACTCCTGAATGGGTATCAGTCAACATCTTGACACAGGTGACTCCGGAGGGGAATGCCTATGTCATTCTGGGAAGCTCATCAGGATTATTTTTTAAGCTATAATGTTTATAAGGCAAGCATGGAAATAAATTCATCAAAATGTTAAGCAACAACTCTTTTAGTGACGGTCTTGTGAGCAATTTATTTTATTTTTTCAGTGTTTTTTTAAATATCCTTCCTCATTATTTTGCTACTTCTATTATAGAAAATATTAAAAATTAGAAGAAATGACAGGAGTTGGGTACAGGTATTAAGTGCATTTGTGTGTTTGGTGCTACCAATATTGCATTAAATTTACTGAAGGTTACACAAAGCAGGAATTATTTTATCTTCCCTAACAGACATTCTCTGCTTCTCTGGTTCCTATGTCTCCCATCAAGTGCTATCAAGTGTTTTTGGCCAACTTAACACAGCTTGCATTTTCCCTGCAGCCCTGCTTAGCTTCTAGAAGCCATAGCTGTCAGCACAGGGTAGGCTAGAACAGGTGAGAAAAGCCTGACTATCTCTGGCAGATCTGTGGGCTTCTATGTGCCTCTCTCTGCCTGCTGTGGACTTATGTAACACATTCGCAGGACTTCATTTTCCAGTAGATTGAAAGCAAAGCCGCTGTTGATTTTCTCCAAAAAGATCTATTTGGAAGTGCAATTGCCTGGAATTACACGGTGGCGTGAGAGGCCAGACCTTGCTGTAAATAACTTTCTTCTCAGCCACAGTGGGGCCTGGCTGGCAGCCGAGAGTCTGTGTTTCAGACAGAAAACAACACTGGATGTAGTGTGAGTATGTTTGTGTGTGTGTGTGTGTGTGTGTGTGTGTGTGTGTATGTGTGTGTGTGTGTAAATGTGTGTGTAAACAATCTTTACTCTGTTTGCTTACCTGCTGCTGCTGCTGCTGCTATTTCTTGCACTCCTGGAACTTTGCATCTAAATGATCTGAATGAGCTACGAAGGGAAAAGACTCAGATAGTGCTCAGATTCTAACCTCCTTTTTACCCCAGAGGTAGAATGAGGACACATGTAATCTAGTGTGGCACGAAGAATGAGCTTTTGGATAGGACATATCCACATTCTAATTCTATGCATGCCCTTTATATTTCATAGAACCTTGTGTAGTTACTTGTATCTTTCAGTTCCTATCCTCATCCATTAAATTTTTTTTTTACTGTCTCTAGGTGAATGTGGGAGTTGAGAGCTCTTGCATTTCACTATTATGAGGACAAGTGCAAGATATTAGAGCTGTGCCCCATTAATTTAATTCCATTGTAAGTCTTGCCTTGCCTTTCATGACAGATGGAAATGAGAAGCAAAATCACTGCTCTTGGAGGCAGGACTTGCCCCAGTTACGAAACATGTAAAGTTTGGGATGTTTTGCCTCATTTTTTTACTCTCTTCTCTTGAAAACACTCATAACTCTCATACATGATTTTTTCCAAAGAAATATTGGAATAAGGTAAATCATTTTGTAGTATAATTGTCCTGGTGAGCAGTTGTATGTTGAGTCCTTCTTGAACCAGGAGAAAGCAATGCCTAACTGAAGATAGTTGCCATTTATACAAGATTATGTCTGCTCAGGAAAATGTCTCTAAGACTACAATATCCTACCACACTACCTAGTGATTTCAGACATTAAAGTGCAAATGCATATTAGCCCAACTAAACTTTTTTTTTTTTTTTTTTTTACTAAACTTGTGGTGCTTCTCTATCCAGTTTGGGAAAGAATGGGAGTCAACAATTTTCATCCTTATCTCCAGGAAAAGACTTCCAGATGAGTCTGGGGAAGGTGTTCAGCCACTAACTTACTCAACATTTATTGCAATAAGAACATTATAATCTAATAAAAATAATCAACATAAAATAATTTTCAATCCCTGCTATAATATATATTTCAGTTTTAATCAAGGTATCATTATTTGCATCAATATTAAAGTTATAGACTTACAATGTCACTGCACTGCTGTTTGAAAAGTACATTTCCAGGGCCAGAACTATAATATAGTAGAAAAGGGCATTTACTTTGCATGAAGCTGTCCCAGGTTCAATCTCTAGCATCCCATAGGCTCCTCTGAGCCTGTCAAGAGCAAACCATGACTGTGACCCCAAGGCAAAACAAAAAACAACATGTCACTTTTGGGGAATCAGAATGATAGCACAGTGGGTAAGGCACTTGCCTTATACCCAGACAACCCAGTTTTAATATCTAACATCTCATAGACATAGAACAAACGTTCAGAACGTCTTCTAATGCAAGCAGGAACCCTGTGTTCCAGATAGAGTCGTCAGATGGAGGAGTGGTCATGAAAGAGGCCTATATTGTCTTTATCTCCCCTGGTCTCCCCAGGCAGGTTGCCTGTCCCATTCCCAAGCTTACTAGAAGTGATTTCTGAGCATAGAAACAGGAGTAACTCATAAATTCTGCTGGCTGTGGACTAAAAACCAAAATAAAACATACTTTCCCAAGGTCTAAGGTGGATTATCTCATTTAATCTGCACTACTACCAATGATTTAGTTGCTAGTATTACAACTTAGTTAAAAGAAAATGTGCTCAATGGTTATAGAAGTGCTAATTTTCTCAGTCTCAATATAAAGTATGTAGGCCTTTCAATGCACTACTTTATTGTGCTGTTATGAACATTGAGTAACTCAATGCATGAAAGTGCTAAAAAGAAATGTATGGCTATTGTTACCCCTATTTAATATCCAAGAGCACTGAGGTTAGGAGGAGAAAATTGTTTTCCTGATATACCCAGTTGGTGACAGATCCAGGTCAAAAATCCATGCTTTGACTCTCAGTCTAGTACTTTTTCCTTGCTCTGAGAAAAATTTGTGGGAACTTTTACTTCCCCCATGTTATCTCCTATGACAACGATCTGTCATATATTACAGCATTTAAGAATGGCAGAAGATCTTGGCAAGAACAATTGAAAAGTTAAGTTTTTTTTTTTATTAAACTCTAGTCTCTGAAAGTATGTCAAAAGTTGCTTCACAAATGGGATCAATTTAAATGCCTCCCTCTCCCAGAGTGACAGCTGAAAATCAAGCAGCGAGTTGGTATCCATGATGGTATTATGGCCAAGTCTTAGGAAAGCTCCATATTCACTTTCTTCCCTACTAGAACAATCTCAAAGGAACTTTGTCCTGTTTTGACCCCCAAAGAAAGTCAGCCTAGTAGCACAGTCAGCTTTTTAAGTTTCTATGAGCTTAAAAATAAGCGTTATTTCACCAAATATGACAACTCGTCATCGATGTATCAAGAAAGATGGTAAAATGGATGTTATATTTCTAAAGAAAATCTCATTTCTTTATTGACAAAAAACAAACCTTCAGAAGGTTTCTTTTTTTTCTTTTTCTTTCTTTGTGTTCTCTTTTTTTATCTTCCCTTTTTTAATTTTTTTCCCAGAAGGTTTCTAATGCAAACAGGACCCCTGTGTTTCAGATAAAGTCATGACATGGAGAAGTGATCAAGAAAGAGGCCTATATTGCCTTTATCTCCCTTGGTTTCCACTGGCAGGTTACCTGTGTTTCTATCCTTAGGGATTTATTTTATTTTGAGGATTGCTAACAGGTTTTACTTTTACTTATTTTTTTCCATGAGCATTCGATTACATTTTCAATAACCTCAAGAGAGGTAATACCTGAAACTAAATCCTGTATCATTTTATGTGGAAGTCACTTCCACACTGTTCAGATGCATTGGATGGCCATTTATCTTTAGCTAGTTCAAAACTGGAATCTAAGCAAGGCACCTTGGACAAACTTTACTAATTTACTATTTTGTCAAGGGCTGGCCTACTTTGTGCCTTTATTTTAACTTAACAAGAGCTTCTGAAATAAGTTTGGATTGAAGTCATGTCTGAAAAAGGGAGCTGAGATCCAGTATAAGACTCATCCCCTCTTAAGCACAGTAATTGAAAATCTCTGCTTTCTTTTCTCTTAGCATACAAAACAACATTCTATTTGGTATAGATTGAATTGTGTTATCTGAGAAGATTGCCATTACCTGTGGTGTAACTTATTGGAAAATTGGTTTTTTTTTCATATGATTTAGATGAGACCATTAGGTAGAGTTCCAATCTAGTATAATTGTATCTTTAAAAAAGGGACATCTATAAAAAGAAAACAACGTACAAGGAATATAAAATTGAACACAAGTTGGGATTATACTAACAAAGCATGTTATAGATACCCAATCAATCACTAGAGACTGAGAGAGAGACCCAAGCAGGTTATCCCTTTTAGCCTTCGCAACCCCAAATGCATCAATGTTGATAACACTTTTATTTGGAACTTTAGTGTTGGAATAATGAGACAATAAATATCTGTTGTTTAAGTCACTGATTTTATAGTTCTTTATTATGGCACTCTTAGCAAACAAGTACACTCTTGAACCAAGAAAATTAAGATTTTGTCCTTTCTTTTTTTAGTAAATATTAGTGAAAAACTACAGTGTTTTAGGCACAATACCAAGTATTGGAAATAACATTTCCCAAAGAATGCCACCTTTGAAGTGTTTAGGTACTGGGGGAGAAATGGTATAGGTAAATAATAAAGCTGATATTTGAAATATGATAATTAATGTTCTTTCTCTCCACCCTTGATTTTCTTTTCTTAAATATCTTTATTTAAGCACCATGTTTACCAACATGTTTGTAGTCGAGTTTCAGTAATACAGAGAACACTCCACTTCACCAGTGCAGCATTCCCACCACCAATGCCCTCAACTTTATCCTTCCCCCACCCCTGCCTGTATTCGAGACAGGCATTATACTTCTCTCATTCATTAACATTGTCATGCTAGTTGTTAATGTAGTTATTTTCCTACCTGCACTTGCCACTCTTTTTTGTGAGTTTCATATTGTGAGTCAGTCCTTCTGGCCCTCATCTCTATTGTCTCTGGGCATTATTATAATAATGTCTTTCATTTTTCTTAAAACCATAGATGAGTGATACTATTCTGTTTGTGTCTCTCTCCCTCTGACTTATTTCACTCAGCATAGTAGTTTCCATGTCCATCCATGTATAGGAAAATTTCATGACTTTATCTCTCTTGGTGGCTGCACAATTTTCCATTATGCATATATATTATAGTTTCTTTAGCCATTTATTTGTTGAAGGGCATCTGTTTTTTTTTTCCTTCAGATTCTGGCTATTGTAAATATCACTGCAATAAATATAGGTGTGCAGGAGGCATATTTGTATTCTGATTTTGTGTTTCTAGGGTATATCCCTAGGAGTGGTATAGCTGGATCATATGGGAGCTCACTTTCTAGTTTTTTTGAGGAATCTCCATATCATTCCCAGAAAGGCTGGACTAGACAGCATTACCTCCAGCAGTGAATGAGAATTCTTCTCTCTCCACATCCCTGCCAGCATTGATTGTTCTTGTTCTTTGTGATCTGTGACAGTCTATGGAGTGAGATGGTATCTCATTGTTATTTTGATCTTCATCTCCATGATGATTAGTGATGTGGAGCATGTTTTTCATGTACCTTTTGGTCATATACTATTCAGTTAACTATGTGCTATTCTCTTGCTGACCTTGAAAAATACCCATGTCTTGAGGGTCCAAAAATAGTTAATTCTCTTAGAACTCCTGTAGTGCAAGCCTCATGTTAAGACTTCAGTTTCTGGGACTTTCACATGTTCCAAGCATAATTCTGCATCTCTGGGTTTGAGCCTGGTAATTTTGTTGTCTGGGATCTTTGGTGATAAAAGTAAATTTTGATACATTACAGCTAGGTATTGTGTGTGAGTACACCAACTAGTACACTAGTGAATACAACGATCAATAAAAATATGTGACTATCTCAGCAAGTGGAACCCTTGGGGGAGTACCTTGTGATCCCTACAGTGGCCCTATAATCATAAGTTGGTACCTCAACTAAAGTATGGCCCCCTTACTCTTGGCCATATACAAGCCCTATTACTAAAGGAGAACAAACTTGGGTGGGTACCTCAGTTGAGGGTGTAAATACTGAAACCAGATTTTGGCCCTCGAGATTACCCCAGGGAAATGATGAGTGCTATAGCAATGTATGTGCCTCCACAGTACTGCCAGGTGTATATATACCCACGCTATCATAAGATGTTTAAGCACCCCACACACAAGCCAGGTGTGTGAGCAATTTCTGGGCAACTGCAGCACCAAATGATCAATAGCAATAAAATAAAGGGAGGGGGAATGAAAATAAGAAAACTATATATGCTTTTTTTAATTGGTATGGAATAACACAGGTTTCAGTATTTCTATGTGTTCCTGTGTCAAAATCTGCCACTGTGGAAAATTAATGCCTTAAAATATCTTTAATCAGGACCTGATCTAGGCTCATTAAGTTGGAAAGATGATGTTGAAGTTGATCAATGATGAAGGCTGAGTTCTGAGTAAGGGTCTATAATGAGAAAGGCATAAGGGGTCATGAAGGCATAGAAGATGCATGTTCAGTGAAGTTGTGAGAGATCCCCAAGAGAAGTCCATTTATTCAGACAAGAAGATCAGAGAGGAATTTTTAGAGCAAAGAGAGGAGCATACATGTCAGATCAAGAAGCTGGTCTTGGTTGATCAGGGCTGGAAAGTTCAGGAAGGAGGTCAGAAGTGAATAAGGCTGAGTCATGGATGAATTTGGAATCATGCTAAGCAGTTTGGTTTCTGCAAGATGCTTTTCAGGGGGCAAATTCTTGACTCCTCAAGGTTTGTGTTTGACACATTGACAATCAGTGCTCATGCAGTCCTGAGTGGGTGGGCTTCAAATCTCACTCTTTTAGCCAGAGGGGGTGTCTTCATTTCAAATCCAGGTCTTCAGGCCCCATTCCAGAGAGAAGAGCAGTTAGTTACCTCAAGAAAGCATTGTGTCTGCTTTCCACTACCTGATTGTGCTCCCAACTTCACCTTCCCAGATCCTACAAGCAAGATGCCAATTCTCCCCATACCTGTTCCCCTCAGATTCTCTCAGCCCCCTTTTTTCTGATGTTCACTCATAACTGAGCACACAGAGTTGAAAAGACCTCAGGTACACTCTACAGCCTCCCTCTTCCTTCCTTCTTCCAGAGGGCCTTATTGTTTGGGTAGTACAGGTTGGGAGCTAAAAGAGAATGCATGTGGCATCCTGAGAATTTACTCATGGCACATGGTGTCCCCCGGGAGTTTCCTGTCCAAGCTGCGCTGCTGTCAACAGCGCTCGATTTAGTGCTCTCTGCAGAGTCCATTAGCAGCCTGCCTGCTCCACGCTAAGTCTTTAATGAAGATGTTAAATAACATTGGACGTTATTATTGTCATTTGTAGCAAACTCCATATTTACCAAGGGCCTTTGGAACATTTTTATTCTTCTCCAAGTAATAGCCCCATGACGTAGATTAGTGCTCCTGCCCCCATTTTGAATACCAAGCCCCGGGAACTTCACTGGTTTATTGAGAGCTTTGTGGTCAGCCCCCCTACTCCCAGGGGCAGAGGAGAAGGGGTTATTTTCTCTCCTCTTGCCCAAAATCTGTGGCACTAGCTCTTTTAGGGTCGTGATAGAAATCCTCACCCTTTGCCCTATCTCATTCTCCTTTTCCAGATTTCAGGTTTTACTCTGCATATTATCCTACTCCTGTCTTACAGATGAATTTTCAGTTTTGAATACCTGGGTCTTCATCAATTTGCAAGTACAATCTCCCAATGACCAGTGACTGTCATCTTGCTGTCCATCCAAACACATGACATCCTGCATTCTCTGGGATGCCTGTCAGTGGTCTGTGTATGTGTCTGGCATAATCTGCCTTTTATAAACATTGCAGGGCAAATAGTTGTCTTTCTGTTTGTGACAATCACCACCTCTTATGGAGATCACAACACATGGGCTTACCATGACACTATCTCTGTAAGAACAGGCAGAGAAAACAGGACTCATCTAAACAGGCTCAGGTTTGATTTCTTAGGACTCCAGAGCAGTAAGGGAAGGCATATTAATGATTTCACTTAATACTCTCTGCCTTAATTTCCTTATCTATTAAATAGGAACAGGAGTGGAAAATTGAAAATGGAAGGGGGTTTTGCTTTTATGACTCACACATTTTGGAAGAGCTATTTTTGACTTGGCATATGTACATTTGTCTTCCAGACAATCTCTGGTATTCTCTTCTACCTTGCTCTTACCTGTTCTGTGCATAGACCATCTCTATCTCCTTTCTCTGATCGACTTTCTCTTGCTTTCTTAACAATTCTCTTATTTTTCTTCATTCTCTCTATTCTACTGTGGCACTAATATCATCTAATATTCTGCTCCTTAGCTTGGTCACAGAAAGGAGGGACTGTGTTGAGTTTAACAGGGCCATACACCCAAACTGGATCTGGTCAATTTATATCCTATCCAGTTCCTGCTGCTGCTTCACTTCTGGTAACTTCCTGAGAGAGATTGTGGCACAGTGTGGCCTGCCAAAGTCAGAGATTATTGGTTATGCTAAGAAAACCAGTGCCTCCACCCTCTGTATTGGTGCTAGAGAGTATGGAATGGTGAGCGTGTGTATAGTGGAGGAAACGGTGGTACTGTAACTAAGGAAGCTATTTTCTGTGCAGGAAAGCCTTGACAGCACAGAAAAGATCAAAATAGGATTTTCCACACAGTGGAGTAAATGCCACATCCTTAAACTGAGAATTAGCAGTATTAAATCAGAAACTAAGAAAGCTCTGAGACTGCTGAGATTTCAAAGGTAGCAATTTAGTCTCATCCTTTTATCAATACATGAGTTTATCTGTATATATGCACATTTACACCTATGTGTCATCATTTAAACAACACCACAACATATATTAATTTTGATAAATATTTGCAATTTAATATCCATGTAATATTTATCAGAATGATCCCAGAAGGTCTTGGCAGCCTTGGGAGAAATGGGTCTGAGGGTTTTCTATTTGTCTGCCTAAGAAAGGTAGATTTTGCCAGGGAAGTATGATGAGTAAATTATTTTTATGAAAAGGACAATAGATGCTAGTCAGTTGGAGAACTTCTGCTGTGTGCACACATATGTATTATTCAAGTATATTTTTGCACATACATGTATTGATATGACACATACCCTTGGAATAGAAACAACAAGAAACATTAGTTAGTTGTCAAAGAGATAGTATGATAGGTGGGATGGATGATAGCCTTGAACACAGCTGACCTGGATTGGATGTCCAGTAACCAATATGGTCTGCCAAGCAATGCCATGAGTGATTGATCCCTAAGCACATATTCAGAAGTAAGCCCTGAACATCAGATGTGGCCCAATATAAATAAAAATAGACCCAAATTACACATTAATTGTACAAATAGCAACCAATACCTTCTTTTAGATCAGTTTTCTGAGTATCCCAGGATGATGGTAAAAGTCAAGAGGGTCCTAGAAAATAGACAAACCTTCCCATCTAAGTTAGAAAACTGTGCTATTATGTCATTTACCTTATTCCTTGAACTGAAGCGAACGTTCACGGGAGGGAACTATGTTCACTTTGAAATATCTCTGAGGGGAGAGAATTTATTTTCTTGAAAAATTTTTGGGGAGGGAAAGTCTCTATTTTACAGTCAGGAAACATGAGTGTCTTCTGACCCACCCCCACAGAGGCCCTTTTTCATTTTGAAAGATGCTTTTTGCCTATGTCAGGAAGAAAGGTAAGGTAGTCACAGATATCTGTTTACTATTGAAGGCTCTCAGTTTAAAATGTGTGGGTTAGACAAATTGAGAGGCATAGATCAGTTTTCATGGGCTGAATATGACCACTTTCCAAGTATATTCCTAAATCACTAACGAATTCTTATTTTAAAACTACATAACCCTCAGGTGTGCTGGTGATTTTTAAAGTTATTCCAGATCTTTAATATTACATTGTGTATCACCCCCACCATCATACTTTTATCACACAACACGTGTATACTATCTTTCTCCTTTAGTAATTCTATATTTAATTTATCTCTCAGTGATGGTGTGTTAGGGGATGAGAACACATCTTTGGAAGCAATTTTGTGGTTTTAGATTTTCATGTGAAACAAATTCCTAATCTTACCAAACAGCATTCCCAGTTTAATCTTTAATCCATGAGACCTTTAGCTGTGAATCTAAACATGCTTTCTTTTTGAGTACAGATGGCAAGAATTCTTTCTACCAGAAGAATATCTTCTTCTCCTTATTGACTTGAAAAAAATTTCTCAAAACCCACATGAGTGCTGTGTTGGAGCCCCTGACTACAGGACTAAGAAGCAGACTTCCCCATGTAGAGGGGAGCATGGGCTGGGAAAAGTGCTCCTGCTAATCTCTTGTAACTCCCCAAGAATGACTAATGACCATTTTCTAGGTGTCCCCTTTCCCATAGGGTCCATTTGGGCTTTTCCTGCCTCATGTCTTATGTTTCCACATCTTGGTTTATTCACTGAGAGGGTAAAGAGGTATGTGACTAATATACTGACGTTTCTGCTGAGACCTGGTTGAATCTTATTGTTGAAATGATAGTAATCAAGGGTATAATAGAAAAAGTGTATGAACTTGGAGCAGAGTATCCAAAGATAGAGGATGCTGATTAGCTATGTGGCTTTGAACACATTTACTAACCTCTTTGTGCCTTGGGTAGTCTTTCTTCAAAATGAAGGAGGTAATTCTTGCCTGGTTTTCTATCTTCAGGGAATATTGGCAGAGAAAATGAGTTCATGTTCAGTGTATGAGGTGCTCTAAGGAAAGATGCCAGTTGAATATAAAATTTTCTGTTGCCATACTATATCTGATGACCCAAATGGCCTCTTCCTCCTTCTCTCAGTCCATGGAAGGAAAGGGCCTCTTTGGCTTCTGATGGAGGCTCCTCGCAGTTATGTTCTTTACATCCTTCCCCTGTCTGCTGACTTCTTTCATGCATCTGTCCGGTAGAGGGTGAATTTTGTTGCATTGTGGGCCATCTGAGGAAGGGTAATGGTGAGAAGGCAGTGTCTCTTCACTTTATATATTTGGTGTTGAAGGGAGAGATTTGTGGTCAGGTTATGAATAACTGGAGGAATCAGCTATTTCTTTGACTCAGGGAGCTATTTTCTAGGCTGGAGCAGATGATACAGAAAGGTCAACGAAGACCTGGGGTGCACACACAAGTTCATTGCAGTACAAAGGTTGTGAATCTGTGGTTCTGTCCCTCAGGATAAAAAGTTGTTATGTGGTTAATGTCCTGGGAAGAGGCATGCTGGTCTGTGACATGCAAATTCTTTTGGATTTCCTGTGGACAACATAAAATATTCCAGATATCTACTAGTAGATAATCTGGACAGCCTTCCTTCTTCTTTCCTTTCTATCTCCTTTCTCACTTCCCTCCACCAACACTTATTTCCTCCTCATTAGCAGAGAAAGGTCAGAATCATTGAACTCAACTAGTTGGAATATGTCTAAACAATCATTATCGACATATATTTAAAGAAACAATGTCTACAAGGTAAAACAGATTGTCAAATCCTAATCAAGAAGGATCGTGACATTTGTGTTTTAAAACATTCTAACAGTAATCAACACTTTTCATGATAAAATCTTCAAGAATCATATGTGTGTATATGGTTGGGTGTAATATTTTGTTAATTATTATTGTGAAGTTCAGTGAACAAGCACCTGGATAATTTTGTTTAGGACCTTAAGTAAGTTAAGATATGTTGGACAAAAATGCCAAATTTACATGATACCAGCTTCATCCCAGATAAAGCGGTATTTTAGGGGCTTTTTTGTTTGTTGTTGTTCTTGTTGTTGGTTGGTTTGGGGCCACTCTCCACAGTGCTAAGGCCTTATTACTGGCTCTGCACTCAAGTATAATTCCTGACACACTGAAGGAGGAGGAGGTATATGGGATGTCAGGGATCAAACTCAGGATGGCTGCATGCAAAGCAAACCCCTACCCTCTGTACTATTTCTCTGGCCTCCCAGATAAAGGACTTTTTTTTCTAGGTGTTCTGGTGGCCAATGAGAACTTCTTTTTTAATACATTGGTGGCCAATGAGAACTTCTTTTTTCTCTTCCTCCCCCTTTTCCTTCTTCTGTCCTTTTTCCTCTTCCTCTTCTTCCTTTTCCTTTTCCTCCTTCTCCTCTTCATTTTTCCTCCTCCTCCTCCTCCTCTCCCTCCTTTAGCATCTCACTGAAAGGTTCCTGAAAAGATACTACAGATGAAAAATTTTGTTCCATGGCCCATATGCAGCTCATTTTGTGTGGACATTCACATTAACCTAGTTTGTGGTCATGCAATTTGGGCAATAGGACATTTGTCTTTCCCCTGAGGGAACATTTCTAGCATCTAACCATTCAGCCATTTAGACAGAGGACACATCCCAGATTTTGAAAAGAAAAAGAGTATTTGTAGAACCATGGAGAAAAGAGGAGCCCTACACTGACACATTGACCTGTATTCAAACACAGCATTGCTTTCAGACCTTTGTGTTGGTTCTCCACAAACTGCAGACAGAATTGGCAGTGGTCAGAACTGCCTAGGCCTAAAGCCTAAGATTTTTGTTGTTGTATTTCTTTACCTTCAGAATGTTCATTGCACAGGTGAAGGAGGCTGTTCTTTTTATGACTGAGACCCAACTGCAAACATATTTGTAATTTTGAAGAATAAAGTATTATAAAAAAGTTGTTCAAAAGTCAGAATAATTGAAATGTACATTTCCATATTACTCCCTCAACAAAATATGTGCATGTACATATTTCATGTACATGAAGCCAGGCCTGATCTAGGGCTCATTTTTCTTTATATTAGCAATTAGTATTTTTGGGGGTAGAGAGAATTGGTTTCCTACTATTAATTGGTTGTGTGATCTTTATATTTCCTCCTAATAAAATTATCAGTGAAATATTTTCCCAGAAGTGTTGGTGTGAGAGAGAAATGAAAAAAAAAAACCCAAGCATTGTACTATTTCTTGGTGTTTCATCATAGAAATATCTGTATTTTCTTTCTTAAAAGGGAGTTTGGCTACCCAGGTCTTTGTTAGGTATCTCTGAGCTCTCATTGGTACTCTTGGAAGATGCATGGTCACCCTCTGGAATGGTACCTGCAACCTCCAGCTGCTTTCCTTCCTTCTCTATCAGAGAGAAGGCTGGGCTGGCTAGACTGGCAGCACTCCCACTGTGTTGTTTGTTTTTCAAAGAAAAGGGAAAATTCATCCAGCAACCTTTTAAAATTCAAAACATTGGAGTTCAGCCTCAGAGGCCACTGTTCTAATTGTATCATAAATGGGACACAAACTGCAATGAGTAAAACCCTGTCTCCTTCTCCCATCTCTGGATGTGCTAATTAAAGCATCTGTTTCCCTCCAGTTCCCACAATCAGACATTTTAATTTATTTACTTATTAAAAAATGAGAAGAATTTGTGCTTTGTTGTCTCCCCCTTTATTCCATCTTCATCGTTATCCATTAAGTGATTTCTTGGCAAGATTGAATATGTAAAATGACTATAATTAAATATAGTTCTTATTTGGTATGGTGCTCTCTTTCCTTGCCATGGCAGTTCTAATGAAAATGACCTTGTAATTTGAAAGAAATCCTTGGGGCATCTCTTGAACTGCTTTGAATAGATATTGGTTGAGAAAAGTCAATTATGAGGGTGAGAATTGGTGGCAGTTGGTCTAAACTTAGCCACAGATTAATGAGTAAGATGCCTTTACCAAGATAATAATGTCGCACAACTTCATACTATGTTCTTTGTCATCTTCTTGTTCTTTCAATAATCATCTGGCATCCACTGAGTACTGCTGTGATAAATGGCATTGAGGGACTCAATTTTATCTAGCCATATTTTGGCTTTGGTTTGAATATTTATCGATTCAGTATAGTGCTGGTCTTCTACTTAATTTACCCAACAAATGAGTGAATTAATTAAGGCTCTGGAACATGAGATTGTAAAAGAAAAGTACAGGAATAAGCCTACCCTGGGAAAGTGTCTTTGGAGTCACTGGTTAGAGTTGATGGTTTGTTGATTTTGGTGCAATATTTGAGGACCACCAAGATCATGCCTGGCAGTAACAGGTGATATGGTGTTGAGAATCAAATCTCAGCAAGCCGGAGAGGTAAGCTTCTCACATGACAGGTAGAAGTGAACAGCTACCAAATAACATTTATATTATTTCTTTCTTTTCTAAAGTTGACTTTGGGATGAGAGAAGGATGCCTGGGTTTTTGGGCCATACTTTGTTCTCAAGAGTGTCCCTTGGCAGTGCTCAGGGAACTGTATGCAGTACTAGAGTTCAAACCACAGCAAGCTGACGTAGCTCCATGCAAGACAAATACCTTATCTTCCCTACTGTCTCTCTTGCCCCAAACCTTTCTTTTTAAATTTTATTTTATTTTAGTTGGGGTAAAATGCCTATAATAGTGTCAAGTCCATGCTTTTGACATTGAAGTTACTGCATTTTAAACATTTTTAATACAACAAAGACACTCCTCTAATGTCCCTATTTATTCTGATTTTAAATATTTATGTATGACATTGTCAATATTATTATTACCTGCATACAGTGACATTACAATGTTCCCATCCCAAGACATTTTATTTTCCTTTAGAGATAGGGGGAGAAAGACTGTGACTTGATTACATTGGCAATATTGTCCCATAAGACTGAGCATATTGTCTTATAGGACTGAACACTAAATACATTTACATTTTTTACAGACTTCAAACAACATTTACTTTCCCTGATAATTGTTTTCCTGAAGTGCTACTGTACTCTTCTCTGGATATATCCACACATCCTGCCCATTTTTCCCAATAGTTGGTTTGGAATTTGATTGTTAAAAATCAGTATTTAGGGGCCGGAAAGATAGCAAGGAAGTAAGGCATTTGCCTTTCATGTAGAAGGTCATTGGTTCGAATCCCGGCATCCCATATGGTTCCCCGTGCCTGCCAGGAGCAATTTCTGAGCATGAAGCCAGGAGTAACCCCTGAGCACTGCCAGATGTGACCCAAAAACCACACACACACACACACACACAAAAAAAAAAAACAACAAAAAACCCATACTCCTAAAGTGTTAGAGGACCACACTTCCAACATAATCCATAGGTTCTTTGTCATCATCTATGTAAGCCTGTGGTTGTCCTTTACTAGTAATGGCAAAATAATCTAAAAAGGCGTTCTCTCCATCAGCAGCAGAAATGGAATTATTCTGGTACCTGCCTCAAACAGAGAAGTAATTTTATGAGGCCCTGACAAAAGTGTTCCTGTAGCTAAGGTCACCCTCTCTGGGAATGATTGTCTAAAAATAGAATCCCCAAGATTTCTGGAATCCCCTGTACTACTCTGTCTTTAGACATACACAGACACACACTTATTATCACTAGTATCTATCACATGATAAAAGCTCAAGAATGTAATTTTTATTTTCTTTCTTGTGAACTTGCAGTGATTAATGCATTCTTAGATATTATTATAGTAAGGGCACAACTAGACATGATGTACAACACAGAAGATGCCTGATTTCTGTTCCCTGGATGTAGAAGCTAACTCAATAGGTAATCATTGAACTCCCTTCCCTTCTTTTAACTATTGTGACCATTTTTTTGGATTCAAGTTGCAGCAAGTACCCAATGAATTTTGATAATTAATTTAGTAGTCAACTTAGGGATATCATTAAAGATTCTTTAGGGACAATATTGCTTTGAAGAGGTTCTTAACCTTGGACAGAGACTTTGCTAGATATTGAAAGGTCATCGACTATTAAAATAATTATGGGGGATCTGAGAAAATGATGAAAGTGTTGGGAGGAACATTTTTTCTGGAAAGTAATTCATGCTGGGGAGTAGGACAAAAGGAATGGGAGAAGTCAAAGATATAACTGCATAGTAAGTTTATGGTTTGATAGGCTAGATCTCTCCCATGAGGAGAGTTCTTTTCCACCTGGATGCTTAATGCAATCACCCAAGCAAATTTTTAAAAATACTGATACTTGGGGCTGGAGTGGTGGTGCAGAGTGGTAAGGTGTCTGCTTTCCTGGTGCTAGCCTAGGATGGACTGAGGTTTGATCCCCTGGCATCCCATATGGTTCCCCAAGCCAGGAGCAATTTCTGAGCACATAGCTGGGAGTAACCCCTGAGCATCACCGGGTGCAGCCCCCATAAAAAATAAATAATGATACTTAGTCTCATCTTAGGAAATTTCTAAGAATTCGATCTGGCATTATATTTATAAACTATTCACAGGAAATAATAATGCAGAGTCAAACTTGGAACCACTCCCTAATCTTTCTCATTAAATCATTGAAGTACATTGTATGTATGTATCTCAATTATCTTTTAAGAAATATCTTGGTGGTTCCTTCTACCAGTCTATGCCATCAATCTGAAATAAGGTGAGGTCATTGGTTTATTTTTCCTGTTGTCTTTTTATCAAAGTATTTATGTGTGAATTTAAAGTGCCATTATTAAAAAGCACTGGCATAGATAGTTTATTTTCACTATGAGTACTTGATATTTTCAGGTTGCAAACTATGGCAAGGGGTACTATAACAGAATCTCTTTCAGGTCTGGGCAGGTTCAGAATTAGCATAAAATTGCTGCGTGCCAACAGACCCGTGGAAAGAAATAGTTGGAGAATGAGACTAAAGACTTTGAGGATTCAACTTAGTTCAACATCTAGTGGTTGAAGCACAAGGGCATCCCAGTTTTAATCTGCCTTTGAGGATGGAAAACCTGCCTGAAAAAGACCATAAAATAGAATGTCATGATACCATCTGACTTCCTTGTTCTCCAATTCAAATTTCGTTTTCTTTTTAGTCACCACACCTGGGACAATTCAGTTCCCATCATTTTCTTTGTGAAGGGGAATTCACAATGCCCTACATCTCTGTGTGACTCTCTTCTTTTATTGTAAACCCAAACTACCTCTTTTCTAATATCTTCTCATTAGTCTGTCTGAGCTTTGACCTTGTCACATCTTAAACAATTCCGGAAGCTTCCTGTTGTTAATGCCTTATAAATATTTGTAGACCAATTATCTATCTTTAGTCACTCACTGAGTCAACAACAGAATATGTAGATTTTCCTCCATAACCCCCAGTTCATAAATCATTCTTGGCAGAGCTCGAAACTGTTGGATTTTGGCTGCCTTTCTGATATTGCTCTAGTTTATTTTTGGCACCCATACATCTCATCTTTTAGTGTGTGTGGGTATTTACTTGCATAATAAAGGAGTCAGTTCCGATTATGATAACTTTTGCTACTGATATTGCTCCTTTCTTCAGTTTTCACAGTAGGCATCCCCTGGCATTTTGGATCCCCATTTTAGATATCTGAGAAAAGGGCTCAGGTATCTGTCTGTACTTTGCAGATTAAGGGAGTTTTTAGATTTGTAGAGGCTTGCAGAGAGATCACCATTGCCATTATCTTATTATGCCTAGAGGATATGTCAGCCAAGTTTGTATTCTATGACAGAAGTTGTGTTTACCACAAACCTCATTTATGTGTCAAAGCTTAGACTTTTTGTGAAAGAGTTCTGAAAGTTTCTGAAAAGTGTACTATATTAGAAATCATCAGGGGTTAAAGAGATAAAACAGCAGGTAGCATTCTTGCCTTGTATGTGATTGACCAGGGTTTGAAACCTGACAGCACATACAGTCCCTTGAGGTTGGCAGCAGTGATCCCTGAATGTAGAGCCAGAAATAAACCCTGAGTACAGGCACATATGGTACAAAGCACCCTCCCACTTACCACCAAAGCCACTAAAAAAGTCATTATTTCAATTTAGTCTAGAAAAATCTATGGAGATGATAAACATGCAGGAATATTATTGTGCACAACAGATAACATTCAAGGTATAGGCTGAGGTGAAAGATAAAAGAAAAGTGGAGTAGTGAGGAGAGTAGATATGTAGTGGGACAATTGGGAAAAGAGACTAGAGAAAATAATGGTATAAAGAAGAAGCCTGTGTGTAAAAATGATCTAATGCTATCAATGCTAATGATTGGTATTATAAATTTCTGTCTTGAGTACTTTATAATATACTAAAGACCTGCTGAAGTTGTCCAGATAGGAGACCAAAGGTGCCTTACAGTGATTATACTGTAGGATATTTTTGTTATGGGTAAACATTTTGAAATTCCACTTGCCCTTGGTCAAATAGTTTAGTAGGTATCAGGAATACAATTAGAATCAGAACTGAGGGCTTGCTTCTAAGCAAAGTTTCCTTCTCAGATCTTGTCTGTATCAGATATATGCATTTCTGAACTGTTATTACTGCTTTAGTGATGAGGTCCTTGCTCTGGAGTAAGACCTCTTTGATGTTATATAGAGTTACACCATGAGAGACTTATGGCATTGTAGTAGGGTTCAGAGAAGCACTTTGAGAATAACATGCTGACTGAATTTATTACATTTAGCAAACGAAATGGTCAGTACTGCCTGGAAAACTGTATCTTTATAGAAGAAGCTGGGAAGAGAAAGCTGAAAAGAAACTTGAGGAATAAAATACCTTAGTTCTTAAGGCTTGGAAATATGGACAAAAACAAGCGGCTGGAGCCACTTGCCTTATGTGCAGCCAACCTGGGTTTGATCCCTGGCATCCCATATGTTTGGCCACGCCTGTCAGGATTGATTCCTCAGCATAGTCAAGAATAAGTCTCTCCAAGTCCCCCTCAAATTAAGAAAAGATAGACAAGAACTTTTGGTATTCATATTTATAGCAGTAAGGCTCAGATAATAAGTTTTATTCTACTTCTGTGCATTGTGATTGAAGATTTATGTGACCAAGATATGAAGAAATCATTGAGAACCTTGGGGTCTGGAGCCCACCCAATATTACTGGCTGCTGTGTTTCTGCCATGTGTAAATTCAGGGTCAAGAACATTAAGCCACATTCTCAACCAAGGTTATTTATTTAGGGAACAGAGAAGCCAAAATTTGAGCTTTTGAAATTTGGTTACAAGCCCTCGTGAATTTTTTTCTACTATGAACTCCAGTGTCTGACACTAATGATCCCATTCTTATGCTCTGGCAGAAGAATTATCATTAGAACTTTATAAAGACCCCTTCCCCCCAAATTTAAAAATGAACAATAAGAATTCTGTCTCCAGTGTTTCCCTACTTAATGCTTGCACAGGGAAGATATCAATATCTGTGAGGGTGTTTAATAATTTCAGAAGCTGCTGGTTAAAAACAGAGAAAATTATGCTAGAAGGATTTTTTTTTTTTTTTTGCTGTTCCTTCCAGAAAGTTCAGATGATCCAAAGTTCATGCTGTCCCCTAAACGAGGGTTTGGAGTTTATTTTGGGAAAGAGGGCTATTTTAACTGAAAGGACAGGGGCTCCCTGTCCTGCCGCTATGCTGGTTTATTTCCACACTGTACTCAGCAAAAATGGAATATTCACTAAACAATAAGTGACTCAGCCTTTGCTAAGTCTCTGATGAAATGGATTTTGCAATCACAGAGAGAAAATGTCTTCAACATTTTTTTTTCCTGTAGTCTTATTTGATGCTAATCTCAGTGCTTAGTGCCCCTTTCATCCAAAGATCTAATTAATTAAGCCTCACAACTCCCCTGGCAAGAAGAGAAGTACACGGATGTTCATTTAAAACCAATCTTGTCTGATACAGTAGGACTATTACAAAGACCCTCTAAATAAAAAAGGATGAGAAATTTTTCATAGTGTACATGAAAGGAATGAAGGGATTTTATTTGGGATGCCCACCTAATTTTTGTTGATATTTTTGGGCCACACTTGCGACACTCAGGGTTACTTCTGGCTCTGAAATCGCTCCTGGCAAATACTAGGGAGATCACTAGGTTGCCAGGGATCTAATCTATCTCGACTGTATGCAAGGCAAATTCCTTCCCCACTGTGCTATCACTCTGGCCCCATACTCAACATTTTTGGGGGCGTTTTTGGACTATACTCGGTGATGCTCAGACGTTCAGGGGTTATTCCTGGCTCTGCGCTCAGAAATCACTCCTGTCTTGGGGGACCACGTGGGGCACCGGGAGATCGATCTGTGGTCCATCCTAGGTTAAAAAAGCAAACATCTACTGCTTATGCTACCGCTTGGCCCCCCAACTCAAATTTTGACCACAATAAAGTCTTGAGTTTGGAATCACTTACCATGTTGGGCTAAATAGGTGTATAATTATTTCTGCACAGCAACAATTCACAAACCATAATTCTTAGGAGGAACAATAAATGTTTATTATTGGTTCAAAAATTCAGGAGAGGTTTGCCTGGGTGGGTTTGGGTTCAGAGTTTAAGAATACCATTCCAGACATCAGGCAGGGCTGCATCATCTAATAGGTTGACTTAACTGGAGATTCCATATAGATGGTTAGAGATATTTCATTTAGTCAGGGTTGGCAACCCGTGGCTCCAGAACTGCATGCGGCTCTTTTGAAGCTTTGCTGTGGCTCCAACATTGGGCCAATAGCAGTGGAGCAGGGAGCCGTATCACTGACATATTTTAATTGGGTATTAATTCGCACAAATATATTTTTTACATTGTTAAATGAAAAAGTTCTTTTTTTCTTCAGAGCTACAGCTAACTGTTCAGTCCTGTATATAGCATTAAGATAAGAAACAATGGGGCTGGAGAGGTGGCGCTAGACGTAAGGTGTCTGCTTTACAAGTGCTAGCCAAGGAAGGACTGCATTAGATTACCCCCCCCCCCAGGGGCAATTTCTGAGCACTTAGCCAGGAGTAACTCCTGAACATCAAATGGGTGTGGCCCAAACAAACAAACAAAAGATAAGAAACAATGTATGCAGTGCTATATTTGTTTTAAATGTCGTGATGGTTTTGCTTCTCCCAGGTTTTTTTTTCCCCTCGGAAACAAGTCCAAGTGGCTCTGTATGTCTTAAAGGTTGCCGACCCCTGATAGTTGGTGATCTGGTGTTGGTGATAGGCAGGAGACTTCGTTTTGGAGATTTGGGTGAGGGCTGACTACTTGGGCTGATTACTTTTCACGGCAAGTGATTCAATGGAGAATACGTAGAGGTCTGAGAGTTTGGAAACTGAAAAGACTTAATTTTGAATGCCATCCCCTGCTATTTCCTCAATATCCAATTGACTACACAACTCATCTTTTTTCCATGTGGGAAGATAGTGCATAAAGGCATGAAGAGGAGGGAGAACATTGGGTCGGGCTTGTTTGGAGAGTGACTAATGTTTAGACAATACATCTGTGACTCTAATTGGCATATTACCTTTAAAATATTAGTTTTGACAGCTAAACATCATGCATTTGATAAGGAAATGAATAAGAGATAGGAAATGACATAGTTAACTTCCTACTTATTTGTATATTTAGAATAATTCACTAGCTTTATGATTCATAATTCATGATCAAATGATTAAGCCAATATTGGAGAATACAGGACTAACTTGAAATATTTATCTTTAGGAACTGAATATTTGTCCCTGGCCTTATTCTAGATTTCTGTTTTTTTCATTATTTGTCTCTGAGCCAGTGTTGTATGAAATGCTTGCTAAAATATATGTACCAGAAACCAGGAAGACAAGAACCAGGAAGACAAGTAACCAACAAGACCAGGAAGACAAGAAGACAAGTAGTAGAACTTTAACACAATCCATAGGATCCTTTCCTTCCATTCTCCACCCCATTTCTAACCTCAATTTTGTTGTCAAAGTAAGTGTTCTGACTGAAAAAATTTTATTCCTTTGCTTTGTCACATTATATACCACTTATGAGTGACAAATTATGCATTTTTATTTATTTTATTATTTTATTATTATATATCATTTATTTATATTTATATTATTTATTTAATTTATTTATGTATTTATTCATCTCTGTATTTCCTTTCAATTGCTTTTTATGGCATCCTCCAGTGTAATCCAGATTGAAACATACCAAAGTATTTCAGGCACATAAAAATGCTCATAAATACTAGACTAAAATAGATTAATGCAGATTCAAGCAATAGTGTGATGTCACTTCACACCGTGTATTAAAAAAAATCCTAGACACAACAATTGCTAATGGTGGTATGGAGAAAAGGCATCCTGGAAAAATTGTTTTTTTGAATGTAAACCATTTCAACTTCCATATAAATAATGGAGATTTTCCTAAAGCTTACAAATAAAACTAAAATAAGATCTAGCAATTATACTCCTAGTTATCTATCCAGAGATCAAAAGTACACAGCTGTAAAACGTTCTATGCATATCTAGGTTCATTGCATTGTAATCTTAAAACTGCCAAGATCAGTGCACTCAGGATAGGTGAGCTAATAAAGGAATTGTGGTCTATATGCACAATAGAATTCTATATTCTGTTCAACTAACAGGAAAGATGAAGTCTTGACTTTTGTTAAATGGACAGAACTATATTATGTTACATAAAATAAGTCAGAAGGATAAAGAATACTAGATAATTCACTAGATGATCTGTGGAATACATAAGAAATAAAGCCAATAAAATCAAATCCTTGAACTGCAACAGAATTGAGGTTACTATATGGAAATAGAGTGATAGAGACCAACCAAGAAAATACAAAGGGATAGTTGTGGTGGGACATTAGCATTAGTAGTGGGTGAAGTGCAGTAATATTGTATGCCTACTACTAAATAATAAAGTATTAATTCTATTGGAGGCCATTTACCTCAATAAAATAATAGAAAAGTAAATAAACAAAAATGCAGAGACCAGGTCTAAGTAGAATCTAAGTAAGTATCTTTGAGATTTATGGTGTTGGCTCTAATTATCAGGCAATGGCAATCTCAGATTATGTCAAATGAAAATTAGGATTAATAGCACCCATATTTGTTTGCTTAATGAATATCCATGACATTTCCTTGGTTTTAGAAAACCAACTCAAAATTGACCAACTAGTTGCTGAGAGATGTTAACTGTCAATGTTATTTTTATACAATATTAATAAAGGGGACATAGATATTAGAAGACTACTTTATTATAAAAAATTACAATAAAATTATTTTTATGTTAAAAACTTCTAGTGAGACACCTGGGATATAGTTTAGTGATAAAAATACTTCACATGATTTTTATTTGTATAGGCCTAATATATACTTTGCTTTGCTTGTGTAAGACCCTGAATTTGATCTCCAGATACACTTTATAGAGTGAAGTGCTAGAGAGACAGATGAAGTAGATTTCTGACAGAGAAGCAATATGAAAGAATGTTATTATACTACTTCATATCCATAGACTGCTGCACGCTTACTACACAGTTACTGTATACAGAAATATTGTCATATTTTACATGGATCTAAGATTAGTGATTCTCAAGTACTCAGATATCTTCTGAACAATTCCTGAGCCTCTAATTCAGAGGGTTTATTGTACCCCCCAGTATACTTGCTAAGATGTCTGGGAAGCACAGTATAAGATACACTGTCCTAAGCATCACTTGACGTAATATAAATCAATTGGATTCACAGCCATTTAATACTCAGCAGTAATAATTAAATATCTAGAATAGTAGATGCAAAAAGTAATGCTTTATAGTTTTCATGTATGACAATTACTAAATGAACTGTTTACATATATAATGATATAGTGAGACATGGGCAGATATAGAAGGGACAATTCTTAGCATTATTTCTATAGATAAGCTGGTATGGATTTATATACAGTTTAATTTTACAATTTCCACTGAGACAAGGGTGGCAACTGGAACTATTTGCATCATGTATGCTATAGATGTATTATTATAGGTTCATTAGCAGTGGCAGAAAATTGACAGTGGCAGAAAATTCTTGACAGGAATCATTCCATCTCAACATGTTTTATGTTTTATGACTCTTTACATTGAGTCACTCTGGAGTTCTTCTACTACCTTCTCTGTGTCTCAAGGTGGATAGTGATAGTGAGAGTCATGTCATGAATGACTTTGAAGAGTGATTGGAATGAAAGCTAATGAGTTGGACAGAGTACAACCAAAGCATACAAATGACATTTAATGAAGTATAGGCCAGACAAAATGTATTTCAGTCATATTGAACACTTCTACTTCAATCAGCTAAAAACTCATGAACATGCCAAATGTAGACACCAAATCAAGAACATGGTCACAAAGAAATTCAATGGCACATAGCAATGTTGCAGATTGATGATGCATTTCTAAGGGAAGAGAAAAAAGAAGCATATGTCTATTGGCATGATTGAACTATAATTTACTGAGATGTTCCCTTGTGCTAAGACATGGTTCAGGTGCAAGGGAAATTAAGGTATATCAATTAGAAAAATGGGATTGTATTTTAGCAAAAGATCTAGACAGTAAAACATGTTAATGTTATATTTTCAAATAATAAATTTTAGTAAATCCATTCTGCTAATATTTATTGAATACCTACTTTATATAATACCTAATATTGAAAAATGGGGAGATCATGATAACAAAATAAATTTCCTGATGCCATGATGGTTTTTATGTAGGAAATACTTTTATACAATCAAAGAAATAAAACTAAGAATACACAGAAAAATAAAATAAGAAAATTGATAGAGTAACTGGGAAGTCTGTGTTAGCTTAACTGATATAATTCCTCTCCTAGGAAATAGTATTAAGAGTGAAATTTGAATAAAAAGCAAGAGCAGCATTTTTTGAAAACATCCCAGGCCAAGTTGGAAGGGCACCAAAATAGAATCCCTGGGCTCTGCATATCTGAGAATAGAAACAAGGCCAGTGTAGCATTATAAACCTGTGGGATTAGGGACCTAGTTAGAGTAATTAACATGCAACTCTCAGAGCAATACAACTCCTAGGAAACTATTTTTCTTTCTATTTATACATTGCCTCATTCTACCAGCAAATACAGAAGCAACATGTAAACCAAACGATTTGTAATAGATGATTCTCACTGTAATTCATTCTCTTCCCCAGTACCCCTGAGAACACCCTTAATGCAGGGCAGCATTATTATAATGAAAATTATTAAATAGTATAATTGACAAAATTGTCATATTGTGCCAGTTATTAAGTTTGTTGATTCAAATAATAACTGGGAATTCTTGATTAATATTAATTTACAAAGTCTTTTATCTCCAGCATACCTTTCAGATGCATTGTTTCTGTTCTGAGCTGCTATCTGAAATCTCAGGGAATACTTATTCTTGTGATTCCTGTCCAGCTATTGAACCTGGAGGCAGCCAGGGAAGAGACCATGGGCTCTTATTCATTTCTAGTTTCCCTTCCTGAGCTCTTAGATCTCTTGATAAATTCTTTCCTGAAGAATAGGTTTGTGACCCCTGGTCTGCTGTCTACTTGTGAAATATATGCATCATCCAATACTTTTTGTGTCTTCAGGGAGAGAAATGATTTCATGTACAAATGCCCATCATCAAGATTGTTTTCTTTTTCCCTATTGCTTTACGTATGCTATCTAGAGAATAACACCCTCACTTCCCCTACATATCATTAGATTCTCTTTTCCTAGTTAATTGTCTCCATTATTCCACTACATTTCACACATTCATAAAATATCTTTCTATTTATATTGCTTACAGAAGTATATGTGAAACCAGGTAGATAAATTTTAAAATTAAAAGTAAAAAATATAGTAACATGCTTACTAATATATTAAAATGCAATGGCAGTCTTTAAGTTTACTGTGTATTTGAGCATAATTTACATTTATATTCCAAAACACTTGATAACTTTCACATTATAAATCACTAAGCCTTATGCTTTCTCAAAGAAGGGAGCATAATTTTTCAAACTGCAAGATTGTTTTTAGAATAAAAATGAAACACATTTTAGGACCAATTCAAATCCACTCTGAAATTCTACACTGCTTCAGTCTTGACCAACTTGAAATGCAAATGTTACCCATATGGAACAAATGTCTTTTAAATTATTAAATTTGAAGTTCAAGATTTGAAATAGTTTCCTTGATAAAAATCTTTAAATATTGAGAATATTTAAATACAGAGAGATATTGCTGAAAGTCTGATAATAATTTTAAAAGACAAAGGCAGGGACTAAAAGCAATAAAATGAGCAAAGACTGTGTTGCAAAAATGAAAGTATATTTAATTTCCAGAGAATTCCAAGACATTATGCATTTTCATTCCCTCTCCTATCTCTATAGGCATAAAATAGGCCAAATGTCAGACTGCCAAGAGATTACAATGAGTAGGATGCTTGCCATGTTCATGGTTGACTTGGGTTCAATCCCCCAGCACAGAATCAAAAGTAGGTCTGAGCACTGCCAAACAAAACAAAGCAAAACAAAACAAGCTAGATGAATGTCTATTAGATTTTATACCATGAGCTTTATGGCCAGAACAGAACGATGCATGTGAGGGATACAAAAGAAGAGGTAAGTTTGTGCCTTTGAGAAAAGTTGCAATGAGTAAGAAAAAAAATTCTACAACCTGAAAACAGTACAAATCAGCACATGCTTAAACATTAGATAGTGCAGAACAAAGGAAGGAATATTCTGGTATTACATTGTGAGGAACTGATGTGAGAAATTCTTGGAAGAGGTTAACTGGACCTGGAGGAAAATAGAGAATTTGGCATAATTTTCTTTTTTAGTGTAATGATAATAAATCATTTTATTATAATAATGATCAGTGTTTATCAGCTCATAGATAGAAAGGCAGGACAAACCCACAGGGTAACTGATTTAAAAGTCTTGGGTTTTTCTTTTTTTCATTTTTTAAAGAAATCAGAAAAAGAGAGAGAAAGCATATCTAACAGCCTAAGCTTGGGGAAAATGTAGGAGGTGCAGAAGAGAATTAATGGGTAATGCTTATCATTTTGTACAAAGTAACCTTGACACAAAGGGGGCAATTTAAAGGAGGGTAAGTGACTCCCAGCCCACTCACCCAGGTTGATGGAGGAAATAATCATGGGGTGGATGGCAGATTGGAAAGAGAAGACCCAGGGTGGCTCTCCCCCTTCTTTGTGTGTGTTTCTCCTCTAGAGGTAGAAAGCTCAGAGCTGAGAACGCTTTAGAAATTCAATCCTTTTTACTTTCAAATAATTTTAGGCAAGTAACTCAATCTAATAACAAATTAGGTATCCCTCTATTTCTCCCTCTCCCAGTTTTGTGAGGAAAGGGAAGCCTTGTGCAGCCGAGGATATTCAAGAGTTTGAAGTGAACAAAACAAGTTAGAGAAACAGCAAAAACTGTAAATTAAAAAAAAATCCCAAATGGATGAGGAGGGTTATTATTACTTCATGAGTGAGCAAAGTCATACTGCTCCAAATCAGTGGTTTTCCACCATGGCTGCAAATTGGGGTCATCGAAATAGCTTTAAAGATTCCTGATGCTTACTTAGTCTTTTGGTCCATCCCTGAGATGTTTTTGGAATGAAAGGTGAATCTGGCATTGGATTTCTAAAGCTCCCAGGTACTTCTGAACTTAAGAACCAGTACTTTAAGGGCTAGTTAAAGTAAATTTTACATTTGTTTCATTGGACTTCAGTGAGGTCTACACAACAGAGAGGTTGATTAAGTTTGGGATGATACCTAAGAGTTTATATTTTATTAAGAAGTTTTCACGTAATGTGACACTACTGGACTTCCCTACTTTCAGAAATACTGATTATATTCTAAAAGATAATCAGTCTAGGTTATTATACATGCCAACATTTCTTCAAGTTTGACCATAACATCACTCTTGTGTTCAAAAATCCTGAGTATCTCTCTTAAACTTAGTGAATCAGAATGCCTTGGGTTTGTGATTTTATTGTTTTGCTTATTATTATTATTGGTTGCTTTGGGGCCACACATGCTGGTACTCAAGGTGTCTCCTGGCTCTGTGCTTAGGGATCACTCCTGGTAGTATGCTCTGGATACTTAAGCAATGCAAGGAATTCAAACCATTTTTTTCATCACACGTAAGACAAGTGCCTTAACCTCTAAAATATCTCTTCAGCCCAAGGTCTGCAAGTTTAAATGGGACTGCCGAGTTTTTCCTTTATTCTCCTGTGAGAACTATATATTAGCATGTTGTATCTTTCTTCAATATAATTGTTATGTAAATTGAGTGCATTACTATATAAAGATTATATAATTATTTTATGCTATTTTTATGCAACAGATTCTTTAGAATAAGATGTATTAGGTATTAGGTAAGCTGAGGTATTAAGTCACCAAACTGGGTGGGGAGTATTTATTAAGGGGTTAATAGGACAGTAGCAGACACACCTGTTCATGTAGTGATAGCAATCATAGTTGCATGTGAAATGGTACAGAAAGAATTTTTTTATTCAACATCAGGGATTGAATCTAAGATTCACATGGAAGGCATGTGTCTTACCTCTGAGTCACACGTGCTATCCCAGAAATAGCTTTTTATCTGCATACTTTGCAAGTTTAATGTAATTAGGTATTTGCACTCAATACAGATAGGAAAAGGGTTGGAAGAATATTTCGCAACTTTAGAGGCAATTAGATTTACTAAAGGTACTTGTTAAAAGTTTGACCGCTGACCAAAGCTACAGAAAGTCTTAATCCTGATTACAAAAGGTTTCTGGAGTTAGGGAGCTGGAGTGATAGCACATTTGCCTTGCACGTGGCCAACTAGGGTTTCATCCCCAGCATCCCAGGAGCAATTTCTTTCTTTTTTTTTAAAATAATATTTTATTTGAACACCTTGATTACAAACATGATTGTGGTTGGGTTTCAGTCATGTAGAGAACACTCCCCATCACCAGTGCAACATTTTCATCACCAATGTCCCAAATCTCCCTCCTCCTTACCCCATCCCTGCCTGTTCACTAGACAGGCTTTCTACTTCCCTCATTCATTCACATTGTTATGATAGTTCTCAGTGTAGTTATTTCTCTAACTAAACTCATCACTCTTTGTGGTGAGCTTCATGAAGTGAGCTGTAACTTCCAGCCCTCCTCTCTTTTGTCTCTGAAAATCATTGCAAGGAAAGCACAGAGCTGGAAGTGACCCTTGAGCACTGCCAGGTGTGACCCAAAAACTAAAAAAAAAAGTTTTCTAGATGTAATTAAAAGTTAACATTTTGGTAGGCCAGAGCCATAGCACAGTGGTATGGCATTTTTGCCTTACATGCAGAAAACCCAGAATGGACCCAGGTTCTATCCCTGGCATCCATATGGTCCCGCGAGCCTGCCAGGAGCAATTTCTGAATGCAGATCCCTGAGTGTGCTGGGTGTGGCCCAAAAACCAACAAATAAATAAATGAATAAAAGTTTACATTTTGATACATATTTTAAGGAAATGGATTGAGAACTACAAAGGAAAAGAAGTATTCCCATAAATTGTTGATGTAGGTTGCTATCTATTGACTTTTTTTTTTTTTCTACTTGTTGAGTCCTGGAGTTGAGGAAAGTTTCAGCTAACAGCTTAAAGTTCAGGGTGTCTATCTTTAGAATAGAGTGTGGTTTCCTTCACTGACACTTTCTCTCTAACTTAGCTATTATACAGATTTACTATTTTTTTGGTGTGTCTTTTTATTTCACAATTCTTCCTTTTAGGGAGGAAATAGAGGAGACACATCGTTCAAATAAGGACTGGTTAATTCTGTTTCATGTCCTTCCTGCCCCTTTACTCTCCTCCATCACATCAATTCAAGGTCCTCCCTCTGGGCCATGTTTCCTAAGTGGTCTCTCTTCTTGGCCATTTTAGTGGGCCAGGGAAAAGCCCCTGGAGTTTGTCAATCTAGGATTCTCTCCTAGGAGGTGGATCTGTGGAAGAGATCAGTATCTCAGAGGAAAAAAAGTTGTGGTTGTGAGATTTCCCTGACATACTGGATCACAAAGGCAGGAGAAAGGGAACCAATTAAAATATATTTTCCCATAATTCCTGGTTTATAGATGAGAAGAAAACAGGCCTATGAGGGTGAAAATAATACAGTAATCAGTAATCAACATAGTAGTCTCTGGGGTGGGGCCTATTCAAAATTATTCTTAACTAGTTTATAATATAGCCGATGGTTCCTATCAAATTATCCTCGATCATAGTGTATTAGATCATTTGATTGGTTCATTTTTTTTTCTTAATCATGTTTCAGACTTCCTTTATGCCCACTTGGTACTATGTGAGCTATCAGCCTCCTAGTTAAAAGGAAGGGAAAGGCCTTCTAGAATAGGGACTTTCATTGATTCTGGTGAGTCTGGAGGTGTGGTAACAAGACCCTTACTAGTTTGTTCCTTTGCTTTATGGAAGCTCTCCACCCTCATAGTGATTGAGCCCTGGTAAAATCTGAGAGGCTTGATCATTAAAGTGGATCATTGTGGTATGTTTTGCATTGCACAGATAGGAGAGGTGATAGGTGTTCTTTACATCATTCTTTTCTTTTTTAATTCAGAGTTGCTTTCAACATATACTAAGAGTTTTAAAACTAACTTTGCAGGCTGAGGATATCACTCAGTAGAAGAGCTCTTGCCTTGCACAAATGAGGCCCATCAAAGCACTGAAAAAATTAAACATTAACTAAGTTCAGTGCTAGAGAGTTACTAGTATGGGAATAGTGCCTTGCATTATCTGGCCCAGATTCAATTCTAGGCCCCACCAGGATTGATCCTTGAGCACAGAGGCAAGAGAGATAAGTCATGATTATTGCTGTATGTGACCCTAAATAAAAACAAACATAAAAAGGAGCTATTGTTTGTTAAAGCTGTTTTTGCTATTATTGTTGTCTTTGCTTTTCTTTCTCAAGGCAAGTGCTAAAGTGGAATTGCCAAATCTAAACTAGAACAAGAGTAGAAGATAGACAAACTGGTTCCTAACAAGGCTTTCTGGGGGTTCAGTGGAGGGAAAGAGAATGCCAAGGACTAAGTTCTTTGTTAAAAGGAGCACATGTGGTCACATTCACACTCTCTCACACACATACTGTACAAAGAAAAAAGATTATTGAGAATGAATTATTGTAGTCAGGTTTTAAATTAGATAAAGGGAAGGAAGAATTAGGAAATTGCTAGAGTAGAGACAATCCAAGGCAGAGAGGAATCATAAGAAGGAGGAGATAAGCTTCCAGATGTTCTGTCTTTATAGCAAGAAGGATACTCAAGACTTTTGAGTGGAAAAAATTGCAGAAGTTTTCAATCTTACTCTCAGAAAGAAAAATCATTTCTATTCATTTAAGGACATATAAAATTTTGCTTATTCCATTCCTTATGTTACATTCATAGTATTTCTCAAGTACTCAAACCCCAGAGCGGGGAGTATGATCTATTATCTCTATAAACAAGTGGATAAAATGATTCCTTAACTCCTAGAAACAAAGAAACCCAATTTTACAAAATCAATACAAGTTCTGAGCTTTTACCAGGGTTCATTTAATCTTCCATAAATGCAAAGTTCTAATTCTACTCACATTAGGTGCAGCTACGTCTTCCCCATAAGTTAAAATAACTGGACTATTCTTATGTATTTCCATTTTACAGTTCAGGAAACTGAGGCTGATCAATTGTACTTATGCTTTTACTGTTAATTGTATATTTGTTTAATATTTGTCTTAGCTGAGAAAAAATATTTTTTCTAGACTTTGCCCTCTAATATGCATAACACTATGCTGATCTCATAGCATATGGTTGATAAATACTGCTAAATGCCATTGTCTCGGGGCCAGAGCGGTGGCACCAGCAGTAGGGTGTTTGCCTTGCACGTGCTAACCTAGGACGAGTCATATTTCCATCCCCAGTCGTCCCATATTGTCCCCCAAACCAGGAGCAATTTCTGAGTGCATAGCCAGGAGTAACCCCTGGACATCACCAGATGTCTCCCAACTCCCCCCCAAAAGGGCAAAAAAATGCCAATTCTGGAGTCATGATAAAGACAATGAAGTAGCTAGATTAAGACCTGCCCCCTCTCAACACTCCTGAATTGCAATTAGGACAGAGCATTGCTGGGCACACTACAAACCCACAATAAGTACTTGTCAATGGATTGACTCAAGACCTTTTTATTATATTCTTCAGTGCTTGTCCCATGGACTTCAACAAGGACATTTGACCTTACCCCTTTTATTGGTCATAGTTTTAGACTTGTTCTTTCTAATTTCACAAAAAAGATGTCTACAAAGGGTTGTGGTTTTTTTTTTTTTTTTTTTTTTTGGTTTTTGGGCCATACCCGTTTGACACTCAGGGGTTACTCCTGGCTATGCGCTCAGAAATCGCCCCTGGCTTGGGGGGACCATATGGGACGCCGGGGGATCGAATCGCTGTCCGTCCTACGCTAGCGCTTGCAAGGCAGACATCTTAACTCTAGCGCCACCTTCCCGGCCCCGGGTTGTGTATTTTTTAATTTTTCTTGCTAATAACCTTGAGATAATTTAAAAGAATTTTCTTTCTTTCTTTTTTGGGGGGGATTTTTGGGCCACACCCAGTGACGCTCAGGACTTACTCCTGGCTATGAGCTCAGAAATCACTCCTGGCTTGGGGGTCCATATGGGGCTCCAGGGGATTGAACCAAGGTCCCCCAAGCCAGGAGCAATTTCTTAGTGCATATCCAGGAGTAACCCCTCACTATCACTGGGTATGGCCTCCCCTAAAAATGCAAAAAAAAAAAAAAAAGCCATTGTCTGAAGTCATGAAAAAAGACAATGAAATAGCTAGAGTCCTAGGTCAGCTGTGTGCAAAGCAAATACCCTATTGCTGCACCATCGCTCCAGCCCCAATTTTTAATAAAATTGAGTGTTTGATGGGCTTGATTATTAGCTAACATTACCTCTTTAGAATTTTTGAATATTTTTATGCTTTTCTTTGGTTACTAATCATTCTAGTACCTTATTTTGAAGTTATCACCTTTCTCTCAGTACCTTCAATTCCAGTCTCTTAGCCTCCCCTCTCCTCCTCTGTAAGACCTTAATGTGTTATGTACTATTATTTAATTCCTGCCACAAAAGGCCACTATCCCTAGAAAGAGTTCTTCAGATAGCAGTGAGGTAGCAATCTGAAAACTAGTTAAATGGAGTAAAAATGGTCCAGATTTTAAATAAAGGAGTCTGAATGTCTAGAACTCCAGTTACATGACTGAATCATCAATAGGAAAATTTAGAATTTACTTTAACTCAATAAACTTTACTTGACGAGAATGACTAATATTTCAACTTTTTCTCTATTTCCTATTTCTTGTGTTTGGTTGCTTGTCAGAGCTGATGTTATCTTAACTACCTTCAGCATGGAGACTTCATAGTTAAGGAAAGGATGACATAGAACTTTTGTTAGCTGTATGTATTTAGTAAATATAAGTGAATGTACAACATATCAACTAATAACAATCCTTGGTATTTATCTGTTTATATTTTGTTGTGTTTTGGGATGCTCAGGAGATACTCCTGTCTTGTTTTAAGGTTTACCAAGTAGAAAAGGGGATAAAAACTATGACTCAGGTAGATTGAACTCTAAAACTTTTATATGGCACAACAGCATCAAGTTCATTCAACATTCTCATTTTTGTAAACAGAGAAATTAAGGCACAAAGCAGTAGGGCTGAAATAAAGGACATAAATTAAATTGTGGCAGTGTATTAGAAAATATGTTTTCTAGACTCCATCTGGCATTTCCAGTGTGGGCACCCTTCTGAAGAGAAGCAAAGTCACTTTTAAAATATAAGCCAAACCTCACACTTCAATAACCTCTACTCCCAATCCCCCCTCACAAAAAGCTATCACAGAAATACAATTTTGTCTGCATTCACTAGGCAGAATTATTAATACAGGTAGAATTCCAGTTAATACAGCTTCTGAATAATACACTAGTGCCACAGAGTTTAATAATAGATAATAATAAATAATACATTTGGGGAATTATGTAATTCAACTATAATGTAAATTACAGGAGAAACACACATTCATAGAAGACCATTTCTAATGGGAACACTTAGATGTTTCAATCTAACTGATCTCTGCAGCCCTCTGGACTATTCATTTGAGACCTAGGCAGAACATTCGGAGATGTGACCAGTTGGCCTTAGTTTGTGCTGTGATGGTTTCAGCATCTGAGCCAGAAAGTACAAGTTGTGCTCCTTGGGCAGTTATCAGTTAATACTCTTAACACATCTATTCATCCCTCTGGTTCGTATTAAATATATATTTTGGTGCAAAGGAGTTGGGGGTTGGATTCAATATTCACCTTCTCCTTCCATCACACTTTGAGGAAACTATGGCATATACAGGGGCTGTATTAGTACATTGAGCTTTAAGAAGATGGGAAGAAGCTAAAGGTGGATGCAAGTTGAATGTGGTGGTGGGAGGTGAAAGGTGTGGTGGTCACAGAAATGGTACTGGAAGCAAAGCAATGAGCTAGTATATATTTATATTCCCATCTAAGTAAGAGTAAGCCAGCAGCTGATCACTATAAAATATTTCCCCCTCTCTCTTTAAAAAAAAAGTGAAAGGCAGGGGTGGGGAATTAATTAATGTCAGTAAATGAAACATGGGTATTTGTCAGGATATGATAATGACTATGAATTAGTGCAAAATAAATGGGATGGTATAGAAAATGAATTATACAGCCATATTGCTTTGGGATGGACTCACTCAACCTTATAATATATTAGCTCTTCTTTTCCCTTTGCCTTTGTCTTCCCTCTGCCATACTCTGTGCCTGTTGTCTCCCACCATAAAGCATCAAGTCAATAGTGATATGAGTCCTAAACATATTATAAAGTACCCAAAGGGAGCCCTGCCACTAATAGAATCAGCTGGAGATGGCATACTTTTAGAATGTAAATAAAAGAATTTCTCATCTACTCATCAGATTAAGTCACATTAAAGAAATAAAAAAGAAGCAATTGTTTTGTGTTACCTGGTCAAGGGAACTGTGAAATGATTCAATACAGTGTTAAGCCAACAGGAAGGAATAGAAAGGAGTAGATCCTCATAATAAGTTGCTCTCTCCCAGAACTGCTCTCATATTTTCTGTCTGTGAATAGTATCTCCCCTTGGTTTCCTCACTATAGATCTTTGCACAAGTTCCAGTTTTTCTTCCCCCAAATGCCTGCATAGGATTCACCTTTCACCGTATTTACTAACTTTGACTTTTCTCCTCCCATCTGGTCCAGCACCTTCTCAATGCACCATCATGGGAAAAATTAGCAAAATCAAGGCGCACTTTTGGGTTGCCAACAATTAATCCCCACTTCTCCCATTTTTTTCCAGGTGAATTGAATTCTAAGTCTTTTATCATGTCTGCATATTTTCTCAACAAGTATATGATGGCTGGAAATTTCTATTTACAGTGTACAGAGCAGTGTGGAGTGAAAACAGAAATTAATAAGATCCATTTCTTATTCTCCTCAAGGGGATGGCCTAGTACTTGGTGCATACATAGTAATTGCATGCATTATTGCTGTTATCATTGAATTTAATCCTTATTGAACTGTCCTTTGGCTAAAGGACTTTTCAGAAATTCAAAAAACTCTCAACTCTCAAGGAAATTTTCATTTTTCTTTTCCCTTTCTTTACTTCTTTTCTTATTCAAAGTTCTTGCTACATTGATAAAAAATAAAGAAATGTGGGGGCCATTGAGGTGGTGCTAGAGGTCTGCCTTGCAAGCGCTAGCGCTAGCGGTTCCATCCCCCGGTGTCCCATATGGTCCCCCCAAGCCAGGGGCAATTTCTGAGCCCTTAGCCAGGAGTAACCTCTGAGCATCAAATGGGTGTGGCTGAAAAAAAAATAAAACCAAACAAACAAACAAAAAAAGAAATGTGAAAACTTAGTTACAATAACCTTTAAATGTTAACCTTTAAAAATTATCTGTTAACACAAAATACTCAATTCAGTGTAGTTACTAAATATTAATCACTGAATCTGAAATTATAATTTACAGTACAGTTAAAGGCATATACTCTAGTAAAAAATATAGTTTTGAAATGTTTACTGACATTGCATCTTTCTGTTTCCTCATTAATGGTGGCTCTAGATACAGACTATTGGATGTAATAACAAAAGTGCAAGATTTCTCCCATTTGGCATTTTCTTAATTTTACTCCAGAGCTATTTTTCCAAAGTGCGTGACACTACTTCTGGGATGTATTGGAACAACCCAGGGGAATAGTAGCAGCCTTGCATGTAATTGGGGGGCATTTTCTATTCATTAACTTAAAGAAGCTTTTAGATTTCTAGGTGAATGCAGATTGAATTATTTTTATTGAAAAGGGGACATTATGCCAAATAAAATTTGGAACCTATGCTCTATAATAACAATAAAATAGAGAGTTGATGGTAGCCACATGGGTAATAATTGTGAATAAACTTCTGGTAGGTAAAAATTATGGATAAACTTATGGTGACTCTTGTTACTTAAGCATTTGAGCTTTGCCATAACAAAATTCTGTGTGTATATATGTGTATGTAGGTGTTTGTGTGTTTGGGAGACCCTATGCATCAATATTGGGAACTTAATCCTGATTCTATTTTCAGGGTGGGTGGTGTTCAGGAGACTATAGGCAGTGCTGTGATTATAATTTTGGTTGGCCATTGGTAAACCTGCTGCACTATTTCTATGGTTTTATTCAACTTTTAGAAACTATAATGCCCTTTGAGAATGTCAGATTGAATGAATATCCTTTCTGCCTTCCCTTATTTTCTGCTTCTTTGGATCTCAGTTAGGAAGTAGATGATGTGGCTGAAAATAAATTACTACATTTAATATGGACATTATGTTAACAAGAAATGCTTTTCTCTTGAGAGGTCTGTGAGCCACTGAAGAGGTCAGTTTGTAACCTAAACAGGTATATAATCTGCCTTTTTCAGTTTCTTCCTATGCTCATTTTTTTGATTCAATGAAAGTGTAGAAATTCTTCCTCAGACTTGCAGAGCTGAGTAGAGAAAAACAGGAATCAATGGTATAATCTAGAGCCATCTGACCTAAGATATGTTACTTCTTTGTGCCTTTGTTTCTGAATATGTAAAATTAGAATGATAATAGTAGCCTCATCATGGAGTTATAGATCACAATAAAATTATTAAAAATAATAAAAAAGAAAAAATAACAGTAATGTATGTTAATATATGTAACTATAATGCTATGGTTTCTAAAATTTTAAAAAACAAATTTATTTTCTCATAGTTTTGAAGGTTACAAGTCTAATATCAAGGTTGATATTTTTTTAAGGCTTTTTTTTTTAAGACATCTTGGCTTTAAAGTGACCTCCTTCCTCATTGGTCTTTCCTCTGTATTATTTTTGTTTCTTTGTGTAGATAAGGATGTAAGTTATTTTTGCATAGAACCAACTCTATTGGTCTCATTTTAACTTATTTGCATCTTCCAAACCTATATGTCTCAACAGAGTCACATTCTCAGGAACTGGAAATTAAATCCATGACATATGACATATGAAAAGAAATGTATAATAGAAGAACATAAAGTAAGTTGATTAAAAATAAAACAAAGCATTGCAGTTGACCCCTATGATCCCAAACTCTGCATTCTACTGGCATCTTCTAAAGCTGCTACATAGAACATCTCAGGCATATGTTATTCATTGGAAATACTATGTTTTTAATCATGAAGTTGAGGAAAGAGAATAATTTTTATAAACTGCTGCCTTGTTCTGATCTGCAAAAGGCAATTTCATTAACATTACACACAAACAGATAGCTAGGAAGAGAAAATGAAAAGGATTGAAAGAGAAAGCTGAATTGTCCATTGAAGGAAAGAAGAGAATAAAGAAATAAAGCTGAAAAAGTGAGGCAGTGGCAGAAAGAGGAGAAAAAGAACACAAGGAAGAGAAGGGAAAGGCATAAAGCTTGATCAAGATAAAGAGAAAAGAGAGAAATATAATGTAGCCAGAGTTTATCAGGTTTTAAAGAAAGTTCATGTTTTTTTTCCATCAGGCACCTGGGTCCTTCTAAGGAAAGAAGGTGTGAAGCTGAGAGGGTGAGATAGATTCCAACAAGAGCAGAAGGTCAATGGTACTCACTAGAACTGGGCCATTGAGATTTGGTGAGGATAACTGAGGACCATTCAATGTTAATGAACACAAATGTGTGCTGAGGCTGGAAATCTCTCTCTCGGGACTCTGATAACTGAAGCTTTATTGGTGCCTTTGGAATCTGTGAATGAGAAAATAACGGATTCACTCTCAAGCAATCTGGTCCATGGCCCTGCTACTCTTTGTAGCTGTCTGCCTCCCCTCTCTTCAGTGTCTCTATGGAATATTCTTGAAACTGATGCTGTCCTCTCAAAGTGCTGTGGATTGGCCTTTATCTTTCCCTGGACTCTGAGATGAGGGCAGAGGATTTCTGCCCATCTGCCTAAAGATGTATGATTTAAGAAGCATAGTGGAAACAGTCGCTCTGTGTACACCTAGGATCACATGGAGAGGAACTTTGGCTTCTCTCCCAATAGATGCTAAATTTTTGGCTTTTTTGGTTTTATGAGTTCCACGCTACTTGAATCTGGGAGTTAAAGCTCAAGCTATAATGTAGTAGAAATTTCATCTTTTTTTTTTTCAGAAAGAAATTTCTTCCCTTGGTATATTAATTATTTTGACAAACAAATGCAGGATTAGGTGAGGAGATTTGTGAGACACCAGGATTGTAGAAGCTTTTAGGAGAAAATTTCAGGATCAGGCTGAAAGGGAGAATGCAAGTGGGAAGGCAGTTCCGAGATAAAACCCCAGCAAGTAGGAGGTCAACCAAATCTAAAATGGAGATTTTTTTTCTTTTAGATTTCTTAAAATATTTTTAGATTTCTTCTTTTAGATCTAAAGGAAGATTCTACAATGTAGATACAATGTTGATTCTATAATGCCAAACAAGAATTCTATTTGGAGGTGCCAGAGATTTCTTGATATTAGATAATATTTTTTATTCCCTTTGAACCTATATATTTATGTTCAGTTTTTTTCCAAATATTTTGTTCGTACATAGTAGTTATTTAATTTTATTTAACTAAGTATCATGGCATACATCAGATGCCATATCACAAAATTCATATTAGAAAAATTCCCAGCAATTGTGTAAGATAATTATGACTAATGAGAATAATGCGACATTAACAGAAAATTAAATATTCTACTTATATCAATATATAAATATTCCACACATATAGACATTTGTTTTGACATTCAATTGAGTTTTAAGCAATTGAATTGGATTTCTATAAATAATAATTATTTAAGCACCACTGTTAAAAAATTGTTCATGATTGCATTTTAGTCATAAAATGTACACCATCCTTCCATCAGGGCATGCTACCCACTATCAATGACCCCAGTTTCCCTCCTACCTTCCCACCTCCTTGAACTATATAGATATGGAGATTAAATGATGATTTTTTTTAACAGGACCTGAAGTTTAACTCAGTCCCCATATCAGCTCTGTTCTGTGACCACACTGTTTACCCTGCCTACTTCACCTGTTGGCTCAGAAAACGGATTCATATGGGAAAAGATTCTGAAGCTCCTTGGAGCCACACAACATAATGTGATAATTTTTTAAATGTTGGTCTGAGTCTCCCTACAACATCCCTGATTTCTGCTTATTCTTTGCCACTTATTCTGCCCTGTGGAATTTACTCTATAGAGGAAAGGCTGCCCACTTAATTCTACTTTTCAGACTGGTCACATTATTTTGCCCTTATTATTTGATTGTTAGAACAAGTATTAGTGTTGAGCCTAAATATGCCTGGTATTATTGATAATAACAATAAACATATGATGTCACTTCAGAGACATTCTTGTACTTATAAATATATATTAATAACTATTACTGTCATGTTATTTCTTTTAACAACTCTGTAGGGAGTACTATTATCATTCAATTTTACATATTTAGAGAAGTGACATAACAGATCAGATGGTTATAGTTTTTATTATTGGTCCCTGTTTTTCCTTGACAAAACCAATCAATAGCATTTGAAAATTGACATATTGCCCTATCTGAGTCTTTTGCTTCCTTCCACACTCTTTGGAATTCTATAAAAACAAGTTTTGTTCCCAGGTCTCAAGGATTCTTTGGAATGATATGTCTTTTCATATTGACTCTGTTTTCCAAAAGTGTTGGAGCATACATTCCTGGGGTCCCTTAGGACTGCTGCTGAATAATCTGGAGCTTTGGGAGGGAAGATTCTAAGGAAGAAAGCATGTTTTCCAGCTGGGCTTCACTGGAAAGTGATCACATGGCATGAGCTGGTCCACTGGCCCCAGCTGCCAGATGATGGGAATGGGGATCAGCTGTGACCTAATTAGGACTCTCGTAAACCTGAATTGTGTCCTTCATTTTCCAGCTCATTGAACACCCAGAGGGGGAGGGAAAATGGATGAGATTATGGTCAAGTCTTTCCTGCCACTACCATGTGGCCAAGGTCACAGACCAATGATGTCCATAGGGTGTATAGGAAGGTGGGTTCTTTCTTTCTTCTCCCAGAATAAATCAGAGGAGAAGGGAAATTCATAGACATTCAAGCCTCTCAAGAGTTCTTTGGAATGATATTTCTTCTCATATTGACTCTAAACAGAAACTCTTTAATTAGCTTCTGTGATCAACATAATATAAAAAATGTATACATCTGCTCACATAACTAAATCTATGTAAATATACATACATGAAGCCATTCACATCTAGTATGTACCATATATTAGGTGATTCTTCGGGAACAAGATTGAGTTTTCATTGTGCTAGGAATGCAGTTTTATGCCTGTGAAAGCCCAAACTTATTACCATAAATGATACAAATAATTTCTACATTGTATAGATGTACTATTTAAAATACACCTCCTAGGGGCTGGAGTGGTGGCTCAAGGGGTAAGGCATTTATCTGCCTTGCCTGCGCTAACCTAGGATGGACCACAGTTGGATCATCTGGCGTCCCACATGATCCCCCAAGCCAGGAGCAATGTCTGGAGTAACCCCTGAGTGTCACTAGGTGTGGTCCAAAAACCAAAAAGCAAACAAACAAAAAATAAAAATAAATAAAATACACTATCCAGTCAAATGGTAGCGAACCTGAATCCCTCAGAGCTTTCTATGGAATAGAAAAAATTTCTCTCCACTCTTCTTCATCTTTGTAAAAATTAATTTCTTTTTTATTTTGAGAAGGGTTTTGTGCCATACCTGGTAACGCTCAGGGATTACTCCTTGCTATGCATTCAGAAATCGCTCCTGGCTCAACAACCAAATGAGACACTGGGGATCGAACCTGGATGCTTCCTGGGTCAGCTGTGTGCAAGGCAAATGCCCTACCACTGTGCTATGACTTGGCCCCTGTAAAAAGTTCTAATTTATTTCTCCAATCCCACTATGGTGGTCCTTGCAAGTCTAGAAAGTATATAGCACCTGGAACGATGCAGATAACCCAAACCCTACCTGCCTCTCACTATTTGAGGAATGCTGAACCTAGGTGATTTGCATCTTCCCCAAGCCTCTGTTGCTTCATTCACCAAAACTTGGGATAACTAATAATCCTAAAATCCTCTTTTAAAATTAGAATTAAATAAAATAATATACATAGTATACCTCATAGGAGGTTGATCACACAATGAATGTTTAAGAGACACTCATCCGTCCTTCCACTTTTCCAAGATATAGATAAGGAGCTATATGGGTAGTTGTATATAGTGGTCATATCCCTTATTTCAGAGATTTCCCCTTATTTTGTGATTCTTTACTATAAGAAATTTATTTAGGACTTCTAAGATTTTTGTCAATTTTTTTTTAAAACCCTGCCATTTCTGAAGTGAGTAATTCAAAGAATGTGAAAACTTAAACATAGCTCTGCCTATCAAGTACTAAATATATTCCTTGGCATTTGATAAGCACTTAGAAAGTAATAGCTATTAAGTTTAGGTACATTGGTGTTTGACTTGTAATAGAAATTAAAAATCAAGTCCAATTCTCCAATATATGTATAAATGAACTTTCAAACCCAGATGTATCATATCTGGCACCTCTTTTAGCACACACCCTCAATATTCATTTACTTATCCAAATTCCATCTCAGAAGTTCCAGACACATATAACCTCTGGGAAGATACATCATTGATTACTGTGGATAAGAAAAACTCTGGGGTGCTACTCGCTTGCCTTTTGTCCTCTGTTATTGATTTAGGCATGGATTTAAGGGCTCTCAATAAAAGTCAAGATTTATAACGCTGAGAAAAATATCATTTTGTTATAGATGCAATAATATGTTTATGTGTTATATTTCACCAGCTATAAATGTTATTTTGGAAGCACCTGTGTGTACTTAATTGCAATATTTTAGCCTTCTGCTTTATTCACATCTGTGACCCATGGTGATTCTGCACTGGGTCTTTGAAGGAAAGTACCTTTGCAGGCAGTGCTCCCCGATCCAAGGGATATTTAGAAAATTATGGGGAACTGCTTCAAATAACTGATCTTCACAGTCTGCCAATGTTCTGGAGATAGTAAAATGGATTTTATTAAAAATTCAACCCCTTCAAGCCCCAGCACATTTTTTATCATGACAAAATAAATGCAAACAAAAGTAAACCCTCAGATTAAACCAGGTCAAATTTAAAAGAAAATATATTGGAAATAAAACCCATAGTTTTGTTATTCCAGGGTGGATTAAAGTAGAAATGTTAAAATAACAAAGAACTTTCAGTCTGTCAAAATATTTTTTCTAAAAGATGATGTTAGTCTTTCATTATTATTATTATTGTTATTCCTGTTGTGAGTCACATTTCATGGAACTTGGAATCTACTCTCTAACTCTCTATAAAAGGTCACTCCAAGAAATGTTCAGGGGATCATTTGATGCCAGGCATCAGTTGGGCATCCTACATAAAAGTACGCATTCACTCCATTGAGCTATTTTACTAGCCCCTGATTGAATTTTAGTTTTCCTTCTTCTAAGAGATGCCTCTTAGTGTTGATGTTCTCTTAGTTCTAACTATTTCGAAGAGACTGCTGCCAAGTATATCATTTTGTACAAATATGAAAACCTAATCTCAAACCATAATAGAGATCTGCATTAGCTGTTCTGGAGATAGCATTGACAGGGGAGTTAAAACCAACTCAATGGAACTGAAACTATGTGAAAGAAATTATATTTGGGTCACTAGTTATTAGTGCAGTATCAATTGAGGATGGTGACTTTCAGCATTTTTAAAAATTCATTGGAAGTAAGATTATAGGAATGGTTACCATTGGGTGACTTAGGGACTCATATGTAACCTATGAGCTACTTGGTCTGGAGTGAGAGGGGAATACTACACTCTGACTTGAAGTATATTGTTCAGAGATTTTTTTTTTGTTTTTGGGTCACACCCGGTGGAGCTCAGCGGTTATTTCTGGTTTTATGCTCAGTATTCATTGCAGGCTCAGGGGACCATACAGGATGCCGGGCTTCGAACCAGGGTTTGTCCTGTGTTGGCCAAATGCAAGACAAACGCCTTATCGGTATGCTATCATTCAGGGCCCCTGTTCAGAGAATTTTTATTTCCCATCTTCAAACTTGATGGTAAAGGTATAGGAAAAAATATATTTTAAGTCATCAGAATTGTCTTTTAATGTGAATGGTTCATTCATAAACTTAGAAGAGGGTCAGAGTTGAAAGAAAGCACTGAGGTAGATAGTTGCAGACTTCATTTAGAAAGAGTTCTTTGTCAATAGTCAATCTAATAAACTCAGTGGTTCCTCCCTAAGATGCAGATAGAGATATCTCTGGGCTACTATATGTATTTATTATGAAGTACATGAATAAATCACCACCCAAATAGAGCAAATGCATTGCTATTAAAAATTAACATAGACTTTTTGTTGTCTCTCATCCTCATCATTTTTCTTTTAATGAAATAACATCTTGGAATAATACCAAGTAGCCTGAGGTGCCTCAGTAGTGGAGGTGTATTTTACCAATTCTCTAACTTAATCAGTTAGCCTCTTTATAGGAGACTCATCTCTTTAATGTTAGTTTTTCTAAAGTAAAAATAGGATAGATTTGTCCATAAACTATAGCAACATTTCCTTAGCAGACTGGACATCTGCTATCTAAATGATTTGGCATTCCATGAAAAAAATTTTTTCTCACTTCTTTCTGCAACCTTCTCTTAATTTTATCAAATGTTTGAAACTCTCTTTGTGTGTGTGTGTGTATGTGTGTGTGTATGTGTGTGTGTGTATGTTTCAAAGGCTGCATGCTGATATATTTGAGGTGTTGCAATAGTTTTTTTTCTTATAAAATTTTATTGAACTCTAATGGAATGAACAAAGTTGGACATTTTTAGACATCCAGATGATGCCTTTAGATGCTATAGAGAGCATAGGGGTTAATAATTTTACATAAAAGATAGCTATAAGGTTTCTTAAATTCCTAGATTAAATGATATTTTCACTCCTAAACAAATTATACAGATCCCTAAGGAAGGAAGCATCAAGCTATTTCGACTGTAGATGTTCCAGCAAGAAAAGGAGAGGATTGCCAGTGACTCAGCATCTATTATACATCAGGCTTTCTGTCTATCATCTTGGTTCAACTATCAACTACAAAGAATAAGGAAAAGGGTTTTTCCAAATTGAAACAGAACTACAAAGGTTAAAGCTTTTTTAGTGATGCCAGTGAAACATTTCAGAATAATTGAACGAAGCTTCAATTTCTTTGGAGAGTAGGAGCAAATCCTTAATGGACATTTGTTATCTCAAGATTATTTTAATGTCTTTTGAAATACAAGGCATGCAGTAAGTACTTTGAGATTTTCAGATTCACTCCTCTTCCATTTGTGTTGTTTGGAGAGGTTTTTCACCCGGGCTCATGCGGTAGGAAAAATGGGGCCAACAGCAATAGTGGAAAATACAACTTGTTCCCCTCCAACAGGCTCATGCCTTTTATTTCAATTACTCTTAATTTCCAAAGATAGCAGAATTTTTTTAATAATTACTTGATTTAAGCATCATGGTTGAAAATTGTTCCTGATTGAGTTTCAGTCATACAACTCTACCCCTTCACCAGTGCACATTTCCCACCACCAATATCACCAGTATGTCCCTTACCTACTCCCCTGCCTACCTTTGAGCCGACATTTTACTTCTATCTTTCTCCTCCTTTTTGACAGTGTGATTTTCATTATTGTTAATGAAGAAGTACCATGAATATAACTTTATCCCCTTTTGACACCTAGTTCTTGTCAGAGTAATCAGTTCCAATGATTATTGTCCTAGTGGACCCTCATCTACCTTAAATGCACTCCTACCATTGACTGATCATCTTGACCCTCATCTCTATTGTCCCAGATATTATTACCATACTATCTTTTATTTTTCTTATATCCCACAAATGAGTGAGATTATTCGATGTCTATCCCTTTCCTTCTGATTTCACTAAGCCTAATAATCTTCATTTCCATCCATGTATAAGCAAATTTCATAACTTTATTTTCTCTCCTAATAGCTGCATAGTATTCATTCACGTAGATGTACCACAGTTTCTTTAGCCACTCATCTTGTTCTTGGCCACTTGGTTGTTTCTAGATTCTGACTACTGTAAATGGTACTATGAAAAACACAGGGCTGCATACAACAGCTTTTTTTAAAATCATTATTGGGTCATTAGTTTTGACAGTGGATTGATTTAGGGCCATTTTATGATCTTGAGTCAATATAAAATGACTTGTGCTTTAAGATATTTATTTTGCCTTCTTAATTCTTAACATACCCTAACTAATTTTCTTACCCAAGATTCCAGTTTTCTACATGCTATATGTAAATATTTACTGCAAAGAGTTTCCATTCATTGTAGCAAGGAGTGGATGGTTGTTCCAATGAGTTTTGTCATATTATTCCATCTACTGTTTACTTTGAAGTTCCTTATGTAAAAGTGCCTAGGTAAAAGACAGTGGAAGGCAGTGGGAGAAGTAAAGCATCCTCCTCCCTGAAACACAATGCTTGGTTACTTTTGTCATTAATTCCAGCCAACAAAGCCACAAACATAATTAGTGGTTCCACAATTATGCAAGCACATTGTCTGAGGCCTCATTACCCTTTAACTCATAAATATGCCTCACCATCTTTCCACAATCCTCTAAAAGAAAATACACACCTACTTACCACCTTCGTAATGAAAGAAGCCACAAGTCCCAACATTTCAGGGATTGTATTGATTGTAAGAAGAGAGAAGCCTATTGCTTGTGGTTCTCACTAGCCTGGAAATAGATGCCATATTTTATTTCGTATTTTTTTCTATTGGAGATCTAAATGGTAACTTTTTAGTACAGCTGTCCATTCATTAACTTTTCTACCCATTCACCCATTTACACATACATACATACATACATACATACATACATACATACATACATACATAAATACATTCATCTCTTCCACTTGTTCATATTTTTTATATTTGGGCCACATCCATTGACACTCAGGGGTTACTCCTGGCTATGCTCAGAAACCACTCCTTGGCTTGGGGGGGTCGCTATATAGGACACCAGGGAATCGAACCAAGGTCTGTCCTAGTGCAGGCAAGGCAGATGCCTTACTGCTGTGCCACCACTCCGGTCCCCATTTATTAAGTTTTTATTTATTAAGTGCCTATTTTGAGTCAGATATCAAATTGAGAAAAAATATATTTCATGATTAGGTGCAAAAATTAGATCTGAAATCAAATGATCTACCCTTTCTTAACTATATGACTTTGCACATAAGTTATATTATTAGAGCTTTTTTTCTCATCTGTGGATTGGAGTAATAATCTAACATTTATTATGGGTTTGTTATGAGAATCATAAAGCTGAATAATTATTTTAATAGTTGAGATTATATTAAATCAGGTCTATAACTTTTTAATATGCTCACTCTTCAGTTCAAGGATCTGAGTATGCCAGGCATTAATGAGAGTGGAGTTTTGGGAAGTAAGGGCAAGATAGATGTATCTCAGCACACAACAGCATGCTTGTCACATATATAGTATTGACTCTACATTTTATAAACCAAATGCAAGTTCCTGCTTTTGAGTTTCAAATCTTCAATGTATGCCAAGGTGATAGTACAACAGATAGGATGTTTGCCTTGCATGCAAATGACCTGGGTTCAATCCCCAGCATCTCATACAGTCCTCTGAGCACTGCCAGGATGGTTTCCACAGTATATTCCACAGCATGGAATAATCACTGAGTACCCATAGATTTGACCCAAAAATAAATACAAAATTTTTAAAAATCAACAAAGTATCTATAAAGGCTAATGCCAAGTGGAGCCATCATAGGGGCAGGCAAGAACAGTGCACAGATCAGGGACAAATTCAATTTACCTGCGGGACGCAGGAGGCAAAGTCGGGGTGATCCTTGAGTGCAAAGTCAGTAGTAAGCCTTGAACATTGGGTGTGTGTGATCCAAACAACTATAACAAAACAAAACAAAAAAAGATTCCTCTAGGGCAGGGCCACATAATGTTGTACGGAGGGCCATTTTTAGCCTGCGGGCCGCGAGTTTGAGACCTCTGATTGGAGCTGCTCCTCCAACTGCTTCTAAGACCCAGAAAACCAAGGCTCCTCTTTATGATTTTTTGTGGTATGGTTTTTCCCTTTGTGTAAAGGACAGGTTTGACCTTTCTGGGTCTCTGGTCTGCTACACAATCCAGGCAGGTGGCTTCTAGTGGGGAGTGATAGATGCCTTTGTGTATATTTCAGAAAAGTTTACCCTTGCGTAAACAGGACCACTTTTTGTTTTCCTTTGTTTATTTGAGGGCATATATGTATTATTCCTTTTCACACCTAATAGGAGATATGAGTAATAGTTTTTAAGCTTAGAGAATGGTAGCTTTTCAAGTGTGGTGCTTATATTTGAACTTTGTGTCATCTATATGGAGGCAAAACCTCTAAGAGAGTTTCAGTTAAGGGCGTAACCCACGTTACCTCAGACATTTAGAAATGTGGAAATTTAATATGGACACGATAGAAACATACTGTTGAACAAATCATAGCTCATCTTTCATCTCCTTGGGAGAATGTTAATAACTTCTCTGTAATTTTTTTGTTTTGTCACTATAACTATTCATAATGATCATAGCCAATCTCATTGGATAGTTGAAAGGATTAAAAAATAATACCCTTAAAGCATGTAGGCTCTAGGCTTATAAGCATTTGGTAAATGTCAGCTATTATTTCTCTTTCCCTCTGCTCTTGCTGCTTTTTTTCCTTTTAGCTTTGCTTTGTGTTTCAGTACTATACTATAAATAATGTTACTATGAAGATCCTGTTATATAAGTAATATATGTAAAGGTAGGCAGTTTTATAGTTTTGTGTCTGGCCCAGGTAAGTGCTTAACCCTCTTAGTTTGCTTTCATTTATGTCTCTAAGACATATTGCTGAGGCCTTGAGAACTTTCTTATCATTTTCCTCACATGTAAAACCATATATTCACATTTATGGTCAAAGATGAATAAAAAAACTTGAGCTTAGCTTCCCTTGTCTTCCTACTGCACACCAAGAAGCGCAGGCACTGGTTTACAGCTCTTTATGGCAATAATTGTGTATCTTACCTTTTTCATTCTCACACCACAAATTTATTAGCTCAAAAATTGTATGATATTGTTTCTGAGATTCAGAAGTTCGGACACAGCTTATCTGCTTTCTCTGCCCAGGTTCTCTCAGAGATTGCAGTCAAGTCTAGAATGGAGTCTTCTTGGAAGGCTTGAATGGAAAAAGATTTTCTTCCAAGTTCACACTACTGCTGGCACAATTTTATTTCTGGACCATTGTTGGATTCACAAACTCAGTTTCTAGCTGGCGAAAAGCTGAAGGATAGCCTCAGTTCCTTACTGTGTGGATTTCCCTGTCATGGGAAATGCATGGATGACTGCATTGTAATTAGGAGTGGAATGGAGGAACAAACACACACACACACACACACACACACACACCACACACACACACACACACACATACACACACACACACACACACCTCTCACACCTCACATGCCTGCACACAGAGGCAGTGAGACAGAGGAGATTTTCAGCTAATAAGATGGAAAGTGGCAATTCTATATAACCTAGTCCCAGAGCCCAGAGGTGATGTTCTATCATTTATTAGAGATATAATGCAAAAAATTTAAGTACCAAGAGGTGGGGACCATGGGGACCTTCATAGCCTGTCTGCCACTGTATGTCTCACCTCTTGGTTATCTTCCTAGTGTTTTATTTTGCTTAACTTGAGTTTAGTAACACTTCAGTTCACAGAATCCAATTGAAAGAGCAGATTTGAGTGTTCTGAGTAATGCTCTTGTCCATCAGTTTTTCAGTAACATTCTGAAAGCATTCAAATTTTGCAGAAATAGTTTTGCTTTACTTTTTACTTTTTTTCCTTTAACTAGAAACATTTTGGCTAAATGAATATTGTAGCTTCAGTGGTGCTCTGTCTTCTTTCTAATTGTGGGCTCCAAATAAAGGCAACAGTTTTAAGTTTCTTTTCCTCCTAAACTACTTTGTTCAGAGGTTAATGACCCAGAAGTAAGTACTTGGAGATGGTAGGGGGACTTCTGTTTAAAAGAACACTTTGTAAAGAGGCACTGTCTTCTGTAGTGATAAAGTGAGGGTGCTTAGTTCCCTCTTTATCTATTTAGTATATCTGGATTTTTTGATTATACACGTGACCTATTATATAATATGGGGTCACTTACTATGACCTCTTATTGAAAGGTATTTTTTTCTTCCTTCCATTAGAATGCAAAAGGAAGACAAAGTTAGAACATACCTCCTATAACGTTTCCTATTATATAGTAGTAGCAAGTCTATTAGGACTGGAATGAAGAGTCATAACTCCTTTTTATTTATCAAGCAATGCTCTTTTTTCTTTTTCTTTTTTTTGAAGAAGGACACCTGATGATGTCTAGGGCTTGCTCCTGGCTCTGCACTGACGGATCCTTCCTGGAAGTGCTCAGAGGACCATATAGTGTGCAACCAAACAGCCTGCCTGCTATACTTTGGATCTGGCCGCTCATTAATTTTCTTGACCATATTTTTATGACCCAGTCTTTGTGTTTGAAGATGAGGTTCCAATAAGATATATTAGACTCATTCCTAAATCCTTCCTTCCTTCCTTCCTTCCTTCCTTCCTTCCTTCCTTCCTTCCTTCCTTCCTTCCTTCCTTCCTTCCTTCCTTCCTTCCTTCCTTCCTTCCTTCCTTCCCTTTTGTTTTTGGGCCACACCCAACAGTGCACAGAACTTACCCCTGATACTGTTCAAAAATCACTTTTGACAAACTCTGGGGACAATATGGGATGTTAGGAATGGATCCTGGGTCGGCCATATGCAAAGTAAATGCTCTACCTGCTCTAGCCCTTGTTATCATGGGATAGTATCAAAGTGTATTCATACCATATCTTCTTTTATTTATTCATCTGCTAATATACAGTGAGATAGTTTTTATATCTGGCTATTGTGAATAATGCTACAATTAACGTAGGGATACTTAACTACCCAGAATAAGAGGCTCATGTAGCATTTTTAAAAAGTATTATTATATAATATAATATATATGATAATGATGTTACCAGGAACCAAATCTAGGGCTTCACTCATATGAGGTATATGTGCTATCATGTCCCAAGAATATTAATGTATGCAGAGAATTATCAGTAACAAATCTACAAAGAATATTATAAGACCTTATACAAATAAATTGGTCTACAGGTCACTTGTGCAATTTCCCTCAAATTCTCCAGACCTAGTAGGACTGAATTCTGGATCTACAGGGTACTCTTCAAGGTTCTAGGAGATATTTTTCCAAAGATGACTTTTGTTTCCCTCTAGTGTCAGCCAAAGTCCCCAGGCAAAACCAATATATCCTATATATTTCACCCAGTGCCAACATCATAGAAAGACTCATTCATGGTCTTGTCTTTTGCGGCGGATCAATCCCACAGTCTCATGCATTGAAGACAATGACCTTCATCCCTGACCCCTCTTCCTGCTACCTTCCTAGCAATGCCTTTGCACATAGTTTACTATGACTTTCTGATTAGAAAACAAATCAGGTTTAGGATAAATATTAATTTATGCCATTTACATATCTGCCATACTAGGCCAATAATTTTCATCACTTTATTTGCAGAGCTGACTGCTTTCTGGGATCCGAGACTGTAGATGGAGCATGCCAGGTACTGAGGCTGCAGGTCTGCTTACCAAGCACAGCCCAGTGATCTATGAATATTCTTTTCTGTATTTGAATAGCAATAGCCAAAACAATGCACATGAGCCTGAACATGGAATTTTCTATTTGTTGCCATCACTTTTTATTTTCAGCCATCAGCCTGCCTATCAAACTGCCAGATTTTACTCTGTGTTTGCAATCTAAATGAACCCAATTGTGCCTAAAAGAATGTTAGCTATTTCAGATGCAATAAATGGTATTTATGGGTTAAACTGCTCCCAAGAACTTTCTTGATGGCCTGACACCAGGAGTTTCAAGTGTGAATTTTGGTAATTTACATACTAGATATGTATTTGTAAAGAAACTCTGCTTTTATATCACACTACCTCAGGGCAAATGCATGATAACAGAGGATCTATATTACTTAACATGCACACCATTATGTTTTATTTTATCTTTAATGTCACTGACAGAATAGGAGATTGAATAAATATAGGATGAGTAACTTGGTAGCTCTTACCTGACTTAATCACATTATGTATAATCTGTTTATTAGCTAATGGCATGTCTTGCTATGCTAAAAGGTACCTGTAAGGCAAAATATTAAGTTGCTTATCCCAAGGTTCTCCTTTAAAAGACATTCTTAGAAATAATAAAATAAAGCTAGACTGAGGTGTAGTAGGATAGTGGGATTTGTGGCTAGCACAAGTAAGATGCAAATAAAGGAAGGCATTAAGGAGAATTAAGTTTAGGCAATTGCTTTAACCCCTGGACTATCTCTCCATTCCCAAGAAGTTTTCTTTAAATAAAAATCAAGAAGAATAGAGAAAGATGCGCTTTGTTTTCTCATGTCAGGGCACTACAAATGCAGACAAGTACCATTAACAACTTCCAAGTTTCTACTTAGCTGGACCAAAGAAGGCCTTTTCCTTTTGAATGGTAAGAACAGACCTAGACTCCATTATATTCTAGAAATTCAAAAGTAACTTCAAACTTTAAAAACCTGAGAATTGCCTACTGGATGGGATCTATGGTTGCCAGGAGTAAACATATCCCCTCTAAAAGACTCCATCTAATGGAGCTCCCCTTTGAGAAATGAACTCATTGATTGCCTGCAAGAAATGGAGCCATTGTTCTGTCAGTAAGTTCTTAAAAAACAACATGAAATTCCATGCATCATATTGTTTTTTTCTCTTGAAAAAATTGAAAAATAATTGAATAACTGAGCTACACAGTTATAAAGTTTTTCATGATTGAGTTTCAGTCATGCAAGGTTCTAACACCCATCCCTATATCAATGCACATTTATTTCTACCAATGTTCCTGGTTTCCCTCCTTTACCCTCCCACTCTGACTCTATGGCATATTCACCCCTCTCTTAGACACTATAATTTGAAATATTGTTACTGAACATGAGCATCATGTTCTCTCAACACCCAGTTTCTTATATACATTGAGCATTTCCAACTGTCATTGTCATAGTGATATTTTCTCTGTTAAACTACACTCACCTGCTACTTGTGACACATGGACTGGTTCCCCTGGACATTATATCTCTTGTCTCTGAATTTTATGACCATACTAATTTTTTATATCTCACAGATGAGTGTGATTATTCTGTCTACCCCCTCCTTCTGACTAATTTTGCTCAGCATAATTCATCCATGTATAAGCAAATTTCTTGACGTCATTTTTCCCAACAGTTGTATAGTATTTCATTATGTAAATATAGTTTCTTTAGGCACTCATCTGTTCTCAGGCAATAACCCAATTGTCTGGCAATTTTGTATAGTGCTGTAATAAACACAGGAGTGAAGATTCCTTTTCTGATTTGTACTTTTGAATCCCTAGGGCATATCCCTAGGAATGATATCACCAGGTGATATGGTAGTTCAATTTCTAGTTTTTCTGAGGAATGTTCATATTGTTTTTCATAAAGACTGAACCAGTCAGCATTCCTTTGAGAGTAATTTTTCTCCTCATCTGTCTCAGCACTGGTTGCTCTTATTGTTTGTGATGTGTGTCAATCTCTGTGGTGTGAGATGATATTTCATTGTTGCTTTGATTTGTATCTCTCTGGTGATTAGTGATCTGGAGCATTTTTTCTCATGTGCCTTTGGTCATATTTATTTCTTCCTTGAGGATATTTCTGTTTATCTTGCCTCCCTATTGTTGATGGGGTTTGATGCTGTTTAAAAATGTTGCATTTAATTTAAATATTTAATTTAAGTGATTTCTTTCAATTATTTCAGCAAAGCTTTTCCCATCAAATTTGCTAGAGTGTTTTTAGATTGTCTATTTTTGGGCTGTCTTACCTTTTCTTATTTCTGTTTTGCATGTTAAAAAATAGAAGACCCCAAAATATGAGATAATGATACTAAATTATTGATGGGTGCATATTTAGTCAAACACTCTACTGGCCAAAAAGTATTTCTGTCAGTAACCTCTATACAACTGCTACAGGGAACATCTGTTACTAAAACAAGGTAGTACTATTTAGTGAGTGCCTACCCTATATCAGGCAGTTTATAAGCTACCTTATCCACTTATCAAAATTATATTTATAAATAATCATGCCATTTTATTTTATAGAAGAGGACCTCAGATAATGTAATTGACTTTCCCAAGTTCACACAGCCCACAATGGCTAAATCAGGTCTGGCCTGAAATCAGGTTGATAATTCTTGAAAAAACTTAAGAACTGGTGGTTCCATGTCTCTTCTCCACGTGTAACAGACAGGGTCATACAGGACCCCTATCAGATCTATTTTATCATTAAGAGTCATGATCTAGGACTAAGTGTCAAATCCCTTTTCTCTAAAAGTTACCCTCATTGATATATGATGATTGCATCTATAATGCTGGGCTGGCTCACAAGTAAGGAGCATAAACTATGAGTTCATAAATGATCACCAACTTTTAGGGATCGAAAAGAATGTATTTCATTTTTTCCAATCACCCTTCTTGGACTTAAAGTCTATAGGTAGTCTACCTGAAGGGCATTCCCACTATCTATATATGTCATGTGTGAAATTAAGTTTCTTGAACTATCAACAACTTGTGGATAATCATCGCTGATTGGAGGTAGCTATGTGTTTGGTGGTGATATACGCTTTTTCTATAAAGTTAAGGTAATATTTTTTTGGTTTGTGTTATATATCCATTGGTTCTCAGGGAGTAGTCCTGACTCTGTGGTTAAGGATTGCTCTTGGTGAGGTTCAGAGGACCATATGTAGTGCCAGGGTTTAAACCTGATAGCTACATATACGACAAGTGTGTTACCCAATATACTCTAATGTCCCAATGAGACTCGAGCCCTAATTAATATTAATTTTATATTGGGAGTTTTATTTTTTTTCTTGAGTCACCTTGATTATTCTTGAGCTTTTATAATGCCAGGGAATGGAATGTAGTGTCTAACCAATGATTTCCACTTATTTTAATGCATTATTAATGTTCAGAAGTTGATCTTATAGCTATATAGTTCTCTTTATGTGGAAATGAAGGCTTTCACGACATTGTTTAGAATTGGGTGTTTACTAAATGCATTTTGATTAGGATAATGGTAAGCAAATAAAACATTGGGGGAGACATTCCTGCTGTGTATAGGGGTAACTAACTACTGGCTCTATACTCAGGAATTACACCTGGTGGGTTTGGACAATTTGGGAAGCTGGGTATCAAACCTGGGTTGGCTGCATGCAGGAAAAATACCCTCCAATTGCGCAACTGCTCTGGCTTTACAAATAAAACCCTTGAGATTCAGTGTGCTTGACTTTATTGCTTTACTTGGTAATGAATGTGGATTGATGGGCAAATACAGGTGTAGACATTATTCAGGAAACCATCCATTCTTCTGACTTGGAATATTGGGAAAAAATTTCTTGAAGGTAGCAAGTTAGAGAGTTTTGTCCTTTGAAACACCAGCATTTACCAATCTCCTCTAACTAGGAAGACTCCATTTGGAATCCAATGATGATCTCATAGCCTAAGATTGCTTGACAAATCAGACCAAGGTTTACTCAAAGTCACTGTCATTATGGTGTGTAATCACCAACATACCAGTGCACAATAGAGGTGAAGGCAGAGGTTAATGGTTTTCTTTATATTTGCATTATTACTTGATCTTTGGCTTTTGTGGTCAAATGGGTTTTTATAAGTTTTTCCCACCTAGCTTTATAAAGTGTTTTCAACATGTCAATTCTAGCACTGTTTTACAGTTGTCTTGTCTGAAATCTGTTTTGTATGCTTAGAAAATAAAGGAACCCATGACAGAAGTTTTTGATACTATCATGAACAATAAGGTAAACAATCTCATCTTTTGTTGAGCTTTCTAAAGGCCAAAGTGTTATTTCTTTTGTATTTGAAGATGTTTAAAATATAGCCAATTCTAATGCAATGCCCCAAATATATCAAAGGACCCTGAAATGTTTATTTTTTCTTTGCCAGGGTGGTGAATTCTTTAAGTAAATTGATTTTGAGATTGCAAAACTGGTGAATATATTCAACAACATTGGTGAATACACTTTAAAATGATGAATTCTGTTCTTTGTGTATTTTACTACAATAAAACATTGTCTTAAGCATCTAATCAACCATTGAGATTGTCAGGCTAATCCTCAGAACATGGCTAATATTTGCATATGGTATTGTAAATGCGTGAGTGCCATGTGCTGCTCTCTAACACTCAAGTGCATAAAAGGTCAGATGATTTTATTTTCCCCAAATCAAATTAAACATGGCCCTGAGTGCTCGTCTTTTGGAAAAGTGTGTGGGAGAAGCAATTGTATTATGCTTACGGGAATTCATTTCCTATAGTTCTTCAAAAATTGGGGTGGGACTTTCATATTAAGAAAACCCAAGTGAAGGGAGATTGCCTTCCCATAGGGCTCCTTTGTAATTATTTCCGTTTGCCCCATGATGCAATTCTACAGTTTGGTTTTCTTTACTGTCTGTCAACCTCAGAGTCTTGCTGGTCACAGGAGGCTCCTCACAATTTTTTTCCTGTAAGACATTTATTTTGGTTACAGTTTTAGTATTTTAACAATTTGAGGCAATAGCTTGCTTATCTTACTTTATTTTAAAAACAATGGATTTTTTGCCCCTTTCTGTCCAGAAGATTTGGACTTTGCAATAAGTCATTCAAAAAGTTGACAAGTAATAAATTACATGTCCAACCAATCAGCTTTCTCAAACTAGTTTCTACTAGATAAACTATTTTTTGTGGGGGTTGCTTTGGGCCACACTGGAAGTGCTTAAGGCTGACTCCACACCTTGTTCTTAGGGATCATTTCTGTCGGGTTTGGGAAATCATATGGGGTGTCAAGTATCAAACGAGTTAGCCACATGCAATGAAAATGACCTACCCACTGCACTTATCTATCTCTCTGAATCCTCAGCTAGACAAAATATTGGCTCAGAATGATCACCACCATGTTGGTTCTTCAGTGCAAATGGTGTTTTGGGACAGAAAATTTCCTACCAGAGCAGCTCTGCTGATTATACATTTGTCGAAAGAGGCAGTTTCTGCTTTTTTCTAACTGTGGTGCTGATTCCATATAATCTGCAGTGATATCTTTTATTTTAGGATCACTGCAAAGGACCTGGCCTCTGTCATTCAAAGAAACTCACAAATTCTTTTTGAATACCAGAGAAGCTTGTTCCCTAATTTTTAGTTGTGTTCTTTTGTCTCTGTAACTTCAATTAATCCAATATTCCAGAACAATTTTTGTGCTGACATGTGGGGTGCATTTGTAAATGTTAAGGAGTTTTCGACCAACCTGTTGTGTTCTGCTTTGGACCAGTAGGGTTATAGTTAGCTGTACTTTGTAGAAGTCGGCCAAGGTCACACATAGTAATGTTGGGTGAGAGTTTGTGGTGCTAGGGATCAAACCTAGTTTTATATATGCAAGGCAAGAGCTATATAACTTGAGCCACATTCCAGACTCAGAAAAAATGTTTTAAAAGCCATTTTTAAAATGCTGTTCATAATAGTCTCACACAGAGTATTCCAATTTCAAACATACCATACGAGTGTTAGTGTCCCTCCACCAATGTCCCAAGATTCTCGCCTATCCCCATCTCCTCATCAAATTTAATTCTATTTGTTTTGATCATCTTGATTTGGAACAAATGTATTGACTCTTACAGTTTTTATGTATATGGCTTCCTCACCATGATTCTCCCAGTGTCCAAGGTCCCCTATATTGCCATTCATCTGCCTCCTCCTTATACCCCTCTTAACCACTTCATATATATATATAAACCATATATATAATTATATGGTATATATGATTAACCACTTCTTATATATAAAATCATATATAATTAATCAGTTCATATATATATAACTACTTCCCACACTTATACCTTCCATTCTGTTTATATAACACAGATAATTGACAATATTTGATATTTTTTCTTCTCCCTTTTACATCACTTAACATTATGCTTGCCATTTCCATCTAAGTTGCAGTGAACTTCATAATTTCATCCTTGCTTGTGGTTAATGGCATCCCATTGTACATATATGGCACAAGTTTTTGGTCCACTCGTTTTTGGTTTTACATTTTGGTTCTTTCCATATCCTGACTTTTGTGCTAAGTTCTGCAATGAATATGCATCTTTAAAAATTAATGTTTTTGTGCTTGCAGAAGGGAAAAGTGGGGTGAATGCCAAGAAGTAGAAAAGCTGGGCCATATGGGAGCTCTATTCTTATTTTCTTTAGAAATCTCCCTAACTATTTCCATAGTAACTGAACCGGACAACATTCCCATCCAAAGTGGATGGGAGTTATTTAGTTTTGCTGTTTTATTTTTTTAAAGAAACCACATCTACACCAGCACTGGTTGTTTCTAGTCTTTTTTGTATCTAAAAAATTCACTTATATGATATAGTACTGTCCTTTTGATTTGTATTTATCTGGTAATAAGTGACAATAAGCATATTTTCATATTTTTATTTGCCTCTCAGATATTCTATTTATGGAATTGTCTATTTAGAACAGAAACTTATAGCAATAAAGTTTAAATCTAGGTTCCTAATAAAATATGATCTCAGAAGCAAAGGATCTGAAACACAGAACTCAATGTCTTAGGATATTCTAAATGTTGGGGAATGTGGGTGGGGTTGCAGGTAGGTAAAAATATTAATTCGGGGCCTGGAGAGATAGCACAGCGGCGTTTGCCTTGCAAGCAGCTGATACAGGACCAAAGGTGGTTGGTTCGAATCCAGTGTCCCATATGGTCCCCGGTGCCTGCCAGGAGCTATTTCTGAGCAGACAGCCAGGAGTAACCCCTGAGCACTGCCGGGTATGACCCAAAAAAAAAATATTAATTCGTCTTCTTAATGTTCATGCAGAAGAGAAATAACAATGAAATACTTTGTTCGTATTTTTCTATGTAAATGTTAGTATTAGTAATAATAGTTGTAAGTGTGGTTCTAAGACAGAGTGCTTGTGTTTGAATATTGGCTTTGCCACTCTGGCTGTGAGACTTTAGGCAAGTCATTTATTTTTCCTGTCTCAATTTCCCAATCAATAAAAAATAATAATAGTATTTTCCATGAATACATAATGATAAAAATACATTTGTATGTATGAAGTATATCAAGCTAAGTTTACCCATAGAAAAGGCTGAATAAGAGGAATCTATGGAAGTTGTCATTGTTATTACTTAACACCAAGTTTAATGCTTAGTTCTAATTTCAAGGAGTCTAAGAAAGCAGAGAAGTCATCTCTACCAGTTGTAGCAATTTAATAATTCCTGATAAGCTCCCAAAGAATCTTTTATAGGAAGTTTCTCTTGAGATGCTAAATATGTAGACACAATATCACGAAACCACAATAAAATATTTTAATTTTTATTAAATGATGATCATTTGCTTTCAGAAAATTTTCTAAAGCATGGGAAAATGGTCCCAAATAATAAGCTAATTGCAACTGAAACAAAACATGTTGATTGAGCCAAACCCTACTTCTTTTTTATTCTGAGTAATTTCATTTTTGGATTCCCTCATTTGGTTCACTTCTTTTCAGGAATTCTATGTTCTTACTTACTCAAGTTCAAGTCAAATTTATTGATATTTTTACCTAGGAGATACTTGACAAAGCCAAGTCTTCTAAGTACCTATCAGTGTCCTGTGTCTCACTGTTAGCATTGATTTCACCTTGATAGTAACTTCAACCCAACTTGACAGCTGGAAGTTTCAAAGCTTTCTCTCTTCCTCCCATGATATTTTTTTTTCTATAGTGAAAATTTTGTTCTTGCATGACAGTGTTTCATAAATTATAGAAATGTTCTTTCTTAAATAAAGCAATAAAGTTTAGGCCTGGCTTATTACTCTCTCCATAGCCTAACGTCTTCTCATGGCCAGTGATTCCTATGTGATGCTACTGAGAATGTTCATTGCCCTGATTACCAGAAAATCCTAAACATCTTAGAGACATGGAACCAATCCTCATTCAAGTGACCCACAAATTAAATGGATGGATAGCTTGGGCATGTCTTAATGTGTTATAATTTTAGTCTTTATTAGTTTCCTCATCTGTCATCTCTTAGAAAACCTATAAAAATTAATCACAGATATCTGCTTATATTAGCTAGATTAATACCACAAGATTAGCATATGAACCTAAAAACCTCAGTGGCCTAACAAAATAAATGTTGATGTTCCATTTATGCACAAAAGCCACTTGTGGGTGGGGTATAGGGCACTGTTCAGAAAAGGGTATGTGGGACACCAGATTTCCCCCCATATTGTTCAAGAGGCTTCTAGGGGCACCCCTACATAGAAATTTTCCCACAAATAGAGAAAGATGGATATGTTGCTAGACTTTACTAGGCAAACATTTTCTATTCAAGAATAAGATGAAGCTTCAGACTAATGAAGTAATAAAAGAATTGAAATTTGAAGCTTTTCTTTCAGCAATGTGTCCACTGTTACAGATAATAATGTGGTACTATAATAGGAAAAGGTTCATAATTCAATCTACTTGCCTTCAGATTTTGTTCAAGAACCTAGACTTAGGAGAATTGCAAAACATCCTTTATATGGGTCCTATTTCTTTGGAAACAACCCCCAAATCAGTTACTTTGCTAGATTTAAATCCCAGCTTTACTTCTTAGGATTTGAGCACATTTTATTACCAGCATAGAAATGATAGCAACAATCATGTTTTTCTGGTACTGTGAATAATGAATGAATAATGCCTGTCTCAGTGCTTATGAAATTGATACTATCTTTCATTCTCATACTCAGCATTAACATATGGTCATAATAATTATTTTCTCTGAATTTAGGCTTATCTCCTTCTGCTTCAGTTGTGTGTAGGGCATGGTAGTATTTCTTGCTCTGGCCAATAGGGCAACCATAAGTGTGATGTAAGAAGAGACTTGCCATTTATACCAGGTGAATGAAACCAGGATAGCTTGATAAATGATAAGGAAGTCATGTGAAATATTTCTCACCATTTAAGAAAATTCAGCCAACTTCTAGACATATAAATGAAGTTACTTGAGAGGTCATCTTAGAGCATCCAGCCACAGGAAATGCACTCCAGGGTGAAGAACCCAAAACCTACCCACAGAATTGTGATAACTAATCATTTTTCTAAGTTTGGGAGTAAATAACTATCCAGAAAAAGCTAATGAGTAGAGAAAGAGATCACACATGAGAGGTTTATATGGGCCAGCTTGGAAAGTGGGACCCATATTTTTATTTACCTGTAACAAGCACCCATCACATATCAAGAGATATGGAAAAATTTAGAATGCTCAAAAGAAAAATACCTGGCTCAAAGAGCAGATGACCAATATTTTCTTCACCTGTGTAAACAGATTCTTCCATGTTGATGATCGAGGAATTGAGTGACAACTTTCCAAGAAAGATCCTTGTGTCTGGTCATCAGACAATCAATTTATTGATTTGTTAGGCATGAAGAGGTTGGGTAAATAAAATAGGACAAATGTGCCTTCTTGGAATGCAGATAAATTAATTTCTACCAGATTCTCCTACATCCTTGAGGGACTAAAAAAAAAGCTGATTACTGATAAGAGCAATTTTTTTTAAATTTTTGTTGTTGTTGTTGAAGAAGGAAGTTCTCAAAATCCTTCTTTGAGTATGTTTTTGATATATCAATGCCTTCTGCCCAAAAGGGTGTGAAACAATGCTCAGAGGAAAAAGAACAAGCTGAGATAAATTGGTCTCAATCTATTTGCTCAGTTATGCCTCATCCCAGATCCTCAGTTACTAAAACTCCAAAGTAATTCATCTTCTTGCACTTGGGTCTCTGAGTCTGAGAACAGAAGTTTCATAACCTGCAAATCTGACAGAGCATCTTGGCAGTGCAGAAAACTCATTGCTTTGGAGTCAGATTGTCCAGGCTCCAATTCTGCCTTTTGCAAACAAATTATTAGCTCAGTGTGATCTTGTCCAATGTCTCTAAGCATTTATTGAGAAGATTAAAATGATATTTTCTGGATTTGTGGCACACAGTAGGTATTCATTAAGTGTAAGTTATTATTATTATAATTATCATAATCATCATCTGACTTTCATTACTCTTTTTGTTATGATTATTCCCAGTATTCTAACAGAAAAATAGCTGGGGATATGACTCAGTGTTAGAGTACATGCTTTACATGTAAAAGTTCTGGGTTCAGTTCCTGGTACAGCAAAAAATAAAAAGCAAGACAAAAATAACAAAACAAAGGAAAAGTAATTGCAAGTTTAAATAAGAAAGCCTAGGAAAAAAGAATAAATGAGGAAGGAGAAAGTGAAAACATTTTATTTCACAATTCAAAATTTTTCTCATATCTTTATATTAAATTATAGTATTCAAAGGGCTTTATCTGGACAATATCATTTACTCTAGCAGTTTCATATGACTTAAAATCCAAATTTACTTGAAGCATTAACAAATAAATTACTTGAGATTTTAGGGTTTTTTCTGTTTTTGTTTTTTGTTTTGTTTTGTTTTTGGGTCACACCAGGCGATGCCCAGGGGTTACTCCAGGCTCTGTGTTCAGAAATTGCTTCTGGTAGGCTCAGGGGATCATATGGGATGCCAGGAATCCAACCACCCTTGGTCCTGGGTTGGCTGCATGCAAGGCAAATGCCCTATCGCTGTACTATCTCTCTAGCCCCCAAGATTTTAGTTACTTTTTAATATTACTATTCCAGTGCCTAAAAATTCTTAAAAATCTCTTATCCAGTGTCAATAATTTTTAATAAAATTTTTTGATTTTGTTTTGCTTTATTTGTTTTTTATTTTTGTTATATTTTCTTCTTTTTTTCCCCTCTTTTAAATTGATATTTATAACCTCTAGATGGACACCTCCATTTTTTTCTTTTCTTTTCTTTTTCTTTTTTTTTTTTTCAAATAGAACCACATAACTTGAAACATTTTGTTCTGTCTCATAAATTGAGGGGGAAAAATGGATGGTATCAGGACCAAATTAGTTTGAAAATTTAGTAGAAATAAAAAATGATCAGACTTAAACACCAGACCCAAAGTCAATAACAACAGAATTGATACCCAATCTACAACAAGCTATACACAGAGGGGACCAGTTATACTAGCACTTGGGATGGGTGGGGGTGGGCAAAGGAGGGGAATATGGGAAGCATGCTAGGAACAGGGGAGGAGGAAGGACAATACTGGTGGTGGGAATGCCCCTGATTCAATGTCACTGTGTACCTTAAATATTACTGTGAAAGATTCGTAGTTTACTTTGGTCACAATAAAAATTATTTAAAAAGCAAACAAAAAATCTTTTGGATAAAGTATTTCACTGTGGTCTTCACCACCTAGGCTGAAAACCAAGTGCTATTCCAACTCTCTTGTATTTAGAATTTTTAGCATAAAAATTGATTTAATTCTCATTATACATGTACTCACATCCTATGGTATACATAAATATCCCCAGCTCACTATCTCTGTACTATCAATCAACTTTCATCTTTATATCTAGACTACTTCCCTAAAACTTATTTTTGCAATGCTACATATGGATCATCTGCAATGCCTGTTCTGGAACAGTTCTTCAATCTGTGGCAGAGCCCTTGCTTCAGATTGAGAAATATGCCACTTGTAATATAAGAATTACTCTCCAGACTGTGCATTTCTCAGCATTACATCTGACTTACTGCTATTATTTTTTAAATTCTTTGATGAATTTTGATTCTGACAGAACTAGTAGCAACTTTGATAACCAATGTCTAAAGTCACTGGAAGTTTAGGCCTCTTTAATAACTCTAAGCAATTGATGGAAGAGATCATGGAGAGTAATATAGCTTCAACTAATTAATATTAGAATTACAATTACTACTATAAGAGATTAAAAAAGGACAAGTTACTTTGGATTGGGAGAACAAAGGTGAAATTTTAAAATAATTTTTATTGAATTAAAGAACCATGCTTTACAAAGTATTTTGTGAATATTAGGCATATTCAACACCAATTTCACCACCAATGTCAACTCTCACCACCTGTACTTCCAATCTTCATTCTCACCACGCCCACTCCACCTGCTCCTTACCCTGTGCCAGCTACCTTATTACAAATTTCAGTGACTACAGCAAAGATCTCATGTTTTAGTGCACTTGGATCTCTGAGTTGAGTATGTGCTTTGGATAGATAGCCTTCTCACTCTTCCGGGAAGATATTTTTAAAGATGAAAGATGTAAATTGGTTTATTTGGAATAACATAGAGGTGTGTTATTAGAAAAATGCCATAACTAAGAGTAATGGTACAAATGCTAAAGAGTTTTAAGTAATCTGGAATAAAAATTGACATTACAAGAAAGTAGATACTTGGCTCTAAAAATATAATTTTCCATAAAGTTACAACTAATTTTTCTAGGAACAGTTTCTAAGTATCATTTAATTTTTTCATAGAACAGATATTTATTGATCACCCATGATATTGTAAGTACTATTCTAGATTCAAAGAATTTATTTAAGAACAGGGCAGGAGATTTTCATTTATATTTTTTATCCTAAGTGCTGAGCGAGACATTAAAAATAAAATGAAAAATGGTAATCAGTCTTATCACTATAGAAAATTAAAGAGAACAAATCTGACAGAGAATGACTGGAAGGATTCAAATTATCTTAGTCAGGAAAGTGTGAGATAGCCCTCAGAATAACTGATCCTTAAACTGGTCTTTGACTGAAGAGCAGAACCATTCCTGTAAATGAGTTGGAAGTAATTTTTGGTAGAGGGGATAACTGGTGTGAAAGTTCTAAGATGAGAATACACGTGGGAGTGTGAAGAGAAACATAGGTCAGAAGTTGAAGCACATAGGAAATGAAAGGTAAATTTAATTATTTTGTAGATTTCTTGGAAAATGTATCCAGATCTATTCCAGCTACAGATCAATTGAATTGGAATCTCTAAGATGAAGTTTACAAATTACTTATCAATACCTCTTTAGATGGTTCCAATGTGTAGCTACGGTTGAGAAACATTGAAGTAGTGAACCAAAGGAAAGAAGACCTTCTTTGAGCAAATGAAAGAATTTATGGGATACAATGGAAAAAGAAATATTGTGAAAAGTACACTCCTTCAGGTGCATGCTGGGACTTGGGGGATCATAATCCTCGACTCAAGTCATAAAATCATTGAAAGCATGCAGAGTGGACTGCTTCAAGAATGTGGTTCCTCTATATATAGTCTCCATGACAGTTTGTCAAAATTGCATGTATCAAAGATAGCAGAAGCCAGTGAGTTCATATTTGGCTTATTTTGTTTTCTGCAGATCACAAAAATCTGACGCTGAGGATTAGATAATAAGAAAAGTGAAGCCAAGGACTTCTCCTTTAATGCAGAAGATCATGGTGAAAAGAGTTTAAATAATAGCGTGTTACATAGTGTCACATATAACAAGTTTTTCCTATTAAAACATGTTGAAGGGACCAGAGAGATAGTAGAGAAGTACAGCCTTGAATGTGACTGACCCCAGTTCCATCCTAGGCACAACATCTGAAACCCAAGTACCTCCAGGAGTGATCCCTGAACACAGAGCCAACCATGTCAGTAAGAAATGACCTAAAAGCTGAAATGTACACATAAGTTCTCCCAACACCCTTTCAATGATCTATATTTAAAAAAATATTTCATTAGGGGCCAGAGCAATAGCAAAGCAGTAGGGCATTTTCTTTGCATGCAGCCAATCCAGGACGAACAGTGGTTCAAATCCTGGCATTCCATATGGTCCCCCAAGCCAGGAGCGATTTCTGAGTGCATAGCCAAGAGTAACCCCTGAGCGTCACCAGGTGTGGTCCAAAAACCAAAACAAAATATTTATTAATTACATAGGAGGTGAGCACAAATCTTGTAAAGATAAAGATTGATTTTAGGCATAGATAAGTGTTGCGCTGCCTCCAAGGTTGTTGTAATAAGATACAGAGTATGATTTCATACAAGATACATAGGATGAGTTTCATACCAAATATAGAGGATGAGTTTCATACAAGATGAAATTCAAAAGAAGAACCACATTTTACTCTAAGACTATTTTATTTTTTTTCTTATTTAAGTATGATGGTTACATAGTTGTTCATAATAGGGTTTCAGTCTTACATTGTACAACACCCTTCACCTATGAACATTTTCTGCCACCAATGTCCCCATTTCCCTCCCGTCCTTCTCCCCCTATCTTCCTCTGGGATAAGCATTTAACTCCTCTCGTTTTTTCTACTTTAGACACTGTGGATTTCACTATTGTTAATGAAGGGGTAACATGGATATCACTTTATTTCTGTTCAATACCCAGTTATTGTCCAAAATGATCAGTTCCAACTACTATTGTCATAGTGGTCCCTTTTCTACACTAAATGCACCACTCCAGTATTTGTGGCAAGCTTCCTATGGGTCCTCCTGGCCCTCATATCTATTGTCTCTAGATATGATTACCATACAACTTTTTATTTTTCTTATATCCCACAAATGTGTGAAATTATTCTATGTCTATCTGACTCATTTGTGTGATAATTTTCAATGCAAAGCAAACGATGGTGTGTAATTAGAAGGAATAAAATAAGGTACATGATATAGAAGGAAATATCATCTCTTTAAAATGCTAAACAAAACATCAAGGGAGGCATCAGAGCCAGGAGCTAGGATTGGAAAAATCTAAATTGGATGAATTCCTTTGAACTCTTTAAGCCTATGTTCTCATTGTAAAATGGAAATAGTAGTACTTAAGTCATTAGTTGCTCTGAGAATTAGTGATAAAATGTCTTTAAAAGGTTTGCTTGGCACTTAGTAAGGGCCCATTTTATGGCAATTTTCATTGTAGAGTTCATCACCACCATCAAACTGTCTCTGTAATGAATATGCCTTCGAACACAAAACCCACAGTTCACCAGTGACTTCTAGACAAAAGTGAGAAGATAATATGGAGCTAACATTGATAGTGTCAAAAAAGTCAAAGATAAAGTATCCAGATATTCACAAAAAATGAAGATTTGAACTAAGGACAATTAGCATATATATGGTCTCTACAATGGGCTAATCACAGTTTTCAGTTTACTATTTCTTGGCCCTTTAATGGCCAGAAGAAAAAGAACAAAGTAGCATGTAATTACAAGGCAAGAGGAACTGTGGATATAAATGATAAATGTTGGGTAAAATGATCTTGGAGAAGACCTTAAAGTTATTCATGGCTTTGATTGTTAATCCATGAGTAGAAATTAAATTTATATGGTCTATCTTAGAGGCCAAGAAATCTGAGGTGCCTCTAAAGATAATGAAAACATTGATAAATAATTCTGGGTTTCACAACATTTTTAAACGTTTGGTTGGATGTTCTTGGAAACTACGAAAGTCAATTAGACTAATGGAAGTAACAGTTTAAACTTAAAAGTAGCTTTAATGAAACATGGAAAGAGGTACTAGCAAAGAAAATGGAAATCTTATTATTCACATCCTATATAACAATACTGAGTTGGGTATTAGAAAATATGTAGACTGTACCCAAGTAATTGGTACTATATAGACTTCAATTTCTTCAGACTGAAAATGGCCATTGAATTATATTTGGGTGTGATCAATAGCTTCATGAACAGAAAATAAACAGGATTATTAGGTTGTTAAACATGCTGTTCTAAGGGATACTAGGTTATGAGAATGATCACATTGCCAATACAACACCACTTGTCTCAGTCAGTACAAAAGCTACCTTTGCCTGGTAATTCTGGATGAGTAGAATTTGGGCAGAGATGCCTGTCTCCTGAGCTGGCCCCCATACTGTGAGCACAGATACATAAATGGATTTTTAAGCACACCTAGTTTTACTGTCATATTTGTTACAGAAATAGGCTCCTTACATACATTATCAAAAAAATTCATGCATTATCTTCAATTCACATTTTGTTCACCTGTTTCTCTTCATTGTATTAGTCAAGTTCAGAAACTAGACTGTCAACTGCCAGACAGGTTGTTCTTTCTCTTTAGAGATAGGTGAAAGTAATTTTTAATTCATTATCAAAGCTTTCAGCCTGAAAAGGTGTTTTGGCCTTCACTTTAACTATTCCGAAATATCAAACAATAAAAAAAAAAGGACCCAAGACTAGCCAATTGTCAAAAACTAGATTTTCGCCTCTGCAAATTCAGGTTTTTATTCTCTTCTCATGCTGTCAGAGGGAAATACAAGGTGCACACTATCATTTTAGATACTCAGAAACACTTTTTCCAAATCTGCAAAGTGGTCACTCCCCTTATATTCTCACCATAGATTTTATAGAGACAACATTCTGTGCTTAAATGTTTTGACTAGATAAATAGACCATTATGATGATTCCCATGTCTTTAGATGAACAACTGAGTTGGAATTGTAAATAGAGTAACCAGATTTTGTTAGATTATTAGAATCTAGATTGTAAGAAGATTATTTGTACTATCTAAAAATAATCATCTAAAGCATAGTGCATATTAATTGGGCTTCTAGAACCTGTTTGGGAAAGTTAAGGCTTGTAGATTTACCTCAAATCTTACTTATAGCATTAATATTTTTCTATATTTGTTTATGTTTTGAGGGGCACATGTGATGGTATTGAAGGTTTCTCCTGGCTCTGCAGTTAGGCAGGCTCAAAGAACCATAAGAAATCCAGGGATTGAATTTGGGTCAGCCATGTGAAAGGCTAGCATCTAATCTACTGTACTAAATCTCTGGCCCATTTCTAGTGTTTCTTGAAAGTTCCGAAGCTGCCTTTATAAAATTCACCAAATACTCAAATGTGTTGTTCTCACTAAGAGTTATGATAGGTCAAAAAGAGACTTGGTTTCTAATGAAATGATTTCACACACAAGAACATCTCCAGTTCTCATGTTTAAACTACATTCAGTTACCTACATTTTCCAGGAAGCAAGTCTAACATAGTCTGGACCTTTAAGAGAGACAGTTGCTTAGGTACTTAATTGAATTTTTCCTTTAAATGTGAAGTAAAGGCAAAGCAAAGGTGGCATGAGAGCTATTGAAAGATTCTTCATGAACTGCCACCATGTCACTTCTACCCATCACCCAGATTAAGGAAAACCTGTCTCTGATAACCATGAAAGCAGTAATTGAATTCCCAGCTCACTTCAGTCATCATGGTGATGACTTTCACAAAAAAGTGGTTCATTTCATTCCATCCACAGTCACTTCCATTACTTGTATGTCTATTTAGAAAACATTTTGTTGAAATGAATCTTCATTAGATATAATTTAAAATCATTTATTTGTGAACTCATTTCCTCGATACACATTAATTGAGTAACTATAATGGGCCAACTATGTGGAAAAATAATAAGTCAAATATTTAAGTGTTGGAGTCATCTCATTCTATTTGCAGAGATGAAAGTAATTTTAATACACACTGAAAATATATCAAATCACATGTAAATTTATAAAGGAAATAGCAACTGTCAAAGTTGATTTGGAAGAAGGCAAAAAAGATGAAAAATTTTCAGGGTTTCCAAGAATGAGTCAAACTTTTTTTAGGTGGATCAAGGGAAAATAGGAAGTACATACCAATGGAGCCTGTAAGAAGACACAAAAGACATGGTATAACTTCAATTATGTGTGGACTTCATTACCTAGAATTTGAGTAAAATCATTTCACTAATTTTTGAAGCCTTAATATCCTTATTTCTAAAATAAAGATAAGTTATTTCACTTCAACTAAAAAAAATACTGAAACTAGAAATATCCTTGTGTCTTCAGAATTAGTTCAAAAATGCTTAGGTTCGGTATGAATAGTGGATAAGTTGACTGAATGGGTGTCCAAATGGTGCGTCTTGGAGACAGCACATTGTCCATCACACACATACACTCCTAGCAGTAAAGTCTAGGGTCTGTACAGATCCTACATAGACATTAAAATTATGGTGTTGAAAAGTTAATGCTTCCCTTTTTAAATAGCAGTGCATAGGAGCTGTCAGTGGGGACTCTCTCCAGTCAGATTTATAGCTTCTGAATGACATTGTTTTGCTTTGCCATTTGGAGGCTAAACAAGGCTGGAAGAAGCTGGAGTCTCATTTTCCTATCAGTGGCAAATGCATATCAATCAATGTAATTGAAGTCCAAATGAAATAATTTATAGGAAATCCATTGCTTGCTCTCTTGTGTACTCTCCTCCTTCAATCTCTACCCTCTCTCCCTCCCACACAAGAGGCTCTCATTTTCTCTCTTGCCTCAATCTCCCGTCCATCATTTCTCCTTGCCCCATTCTCAAATTCTGTACTGTTCATATTAAACATAAATAGAAAATTGTTGCTCTCATTCTTTTCTCTTAATATTAATATTATTATATATTATAATATTATTATATTATATATTATAATATATTAATATTGATATATACCTTAATATTTAGGTTAGATGAATGTCTAGTCTTCTCCAACTTTCTCATATTTTAAAGGACATTTATGGATGCTTATAGAAAGTATTATGCTCAGTGAAATGAGTCACAAGGAGAGATATAGATAATAATATCCAGAAACAATAGAGACGAGGGCCAGGAAGACCAGTCCATATTAGGAAACTTGCCACAGGGAAGTACAGCTAGAGCATAGAAGGGACCACTATGACAATGGTAGTTATAAATGATCACACTGGACAAGAATTGGGTGCTTAGAAGAAATAAAGTGATAGATATGGTACCCCTTCAGTAATAATATTGCAAATAACATTGTAAAAGGAAAAAAATGGTAGAGAGAGAGAAAAAAAATGTTGCCACAAAGGCAGGCAGTGGGAAGGGCAGGAGGAAAACTAGGGATATAACTTCAATAAAATACTCTTATTGTTTACTTCCTATGTCAGAGAAAAGTAGTTTTAAAAGTAGAAAATCTCTTACCTGACCAGTATAATTTTGATATCGTCTAGGTATGTTTACAGCAAATGAATGCTGTTTAATTAGCAAGTACTAGAGTAAAGCAATATAATTTTTACATAAATTCTTTTATTTAATCAACAATCCTATATTAATTTTTCTATATTTTACAAAATTAGAAAAAGTAAAATGAAAGTTCCTAAGTAACATGATGCTTGACGGTAAGCTTCATACCATTTCATATTTTACTATAGCACCCAATAATTGTTGTTTATTTGTTTAGTTTTTTTGGCCACACCCAGTGATGTTCAGGGGTTACTTCTGGCTATGAGCTCATAAATCGCTCTTATCTTGTGGGACCATATGGGACACCGGGGGATGGAAGCAAGGTCAGCTGTATGCAAGGCAAATGCCCCTCCGCTGTGCCACCACTCCAGCCACAGACACCCAATAATTTTTTAAACACTAATCCTTAGGAAGGAAGTTTGAGACAAACATTTATCTTAGCTGTGTTTAGAAATCTATTATCAGAAATTCTTAACTGTAATGTGAATAATTCCGTGGTGTTAGATAATTTAATTTTGTCTAGTATTTTCACTTACTTTGGGCAATAGAATTTGTTTATGCTGCTGGTGCTGTTGTTGTTGTTGTTGTTATTAATTTGAGGCCACACCTGGCAAGCTCAAGAATTACTCCTAGTGTGCTCAAGGGACCACATGGATGTCAGAGATCAAACACAATTTGGCAAGCACCATATTTTTTGTACTACTAGGGTAGTAATTAAGAAATTACTAAAGGTAATTTAGAAAATCAGATTTTTGAGTAAAGAGTTTCTTTCATTCCATAGGTAGTCTTTTTTATCATGTACAATATTTCCTTTGAGATGCAGAAGCTTCTCAGTTTAATGTAGTCCCATCTATTTATCTTTGCTGCCTCTTGCTTGGTCAGTAGAGTTTTATCCTTGAAGATGCCTTTAGCTTCAATATCATGGAGTATTCTGCCTACATTTTTCTCTGTGTATTTTATGGTTTCAGGTATGATATCAAGGTTTTAAATCCATTTGGTTTGACTTTTGTGTAAGCATTAAAAAGAGATCTTAGTTCACTGTTTTACATTTTTCTCACTACCACATATTGACTTTTTTTTCTCCACTTTATATTTTTTGTCTCTTTATCAAAGACTAATTGATCATATAACTGAGGGTAGGACTATTTACTATAGCCAAAATCTTCAGACAACCCAATTGACGAGAATAGAAGTGTTGATTAAAACAATGGCACATCTACACAATGGAATACTATGCAGCTGTTAAAAATAAAGTTATAAACTTTGCTTATGAACTTTGGATGGATATTCAGAGTATTAGGCTGAGTGCAAAGAGTCAAAGGGAGAAGTAGTTGACATAGAATGATCACACTCATTTGTGGTTGTATAAAAATGATAGTGTGGTAATAATATCCAGAGACAATAAAGACAAGTTCCAGGAGGACTAGCCCATGGTAGGAAGCTTGTCACAAATAGCAGGGGAGTGCAATTAGGTTGAGATAGAACCAAAGACAATGACAGTTGGAAATAATAACACTAACAAAAACCGGATACTTAAAAGAGATAAAGTGATATGCATGATATCCCTCATTGCACAGTATCTAAAAGATGAAAAAAGGAAGAAAGAGAGGGAGGGAGGTCAACCTAAATAAGAAAAAAAGAAAGAGTATTGAGAGTATTGATCATCCTCAATTCAGGAGTCTAAATGTGAGAAATGATGAAATCCAATTAATTTCAAGACTTTTTACTTAAAAGTACAACTCAATCAATGTATTGATTTCTATCTGAAATGCAGTGATTTCTATACTAAATTGGGAGAAAGTAAGTAAATCAGCCACTGATTTTCACACTTTATCATCCTACTCCTCACTATCATCATAATGTACTAATAGCACCTCACAAATGACTCTTAACACAAAGATGTAATGCACACAAATGCTGGATAACTACTTGACATGATAAAATCATTGTACTTGCATCACAAATAGCCACGTGTACCACTTTTCTTTACTAATTACATGTATATCTCCATTTAGTTATGGCCCTTGTTTTCCACCAATAAGACAGAATAGGAAAAAGTCACATTATGGAATAGAGATCTATTAAAGCAAACACTGTATGTGTGTGTTTTACAAGAAGTTATGTTACAGGATGTGCATGCCTATTAACAGAATCATTGAACCAGAGTCAAGGTCCCAGAGGGATTACTCAAGATCATCTTTCCAACCCAGTAATTTACAAGCCTAGCTGTGTGACAGAATGACTGGGTTGCTTATTAAAAGTCAAGGTTTCTAGGCTGCACCTAAGACCTATCAATCAGAATCTTGTCTATTAAGTTGGGTAAAATGTAGGAATATTTCCTTATGACAACTTCTCCAGATTATTCTTATATCAGTTCATACAATAGCCTATACAGACCCACTTGTCTTTTTACCTTAAAATGATAAAAAAAATACTCTGAAATATTATGAGCCAGAAATGAATTTACCTATATTCAAAGATGTTTAGAAAAGGTATTTTTTTTCAGGGGCTGAAATGATAGTATAACATGTAGGATGCTTGCCTTGCATATATTCCACCCAGGTCCAATTCCCAGCATCCTCATGGTTCCCTGAGCCTTGCTAGGAGTAATTCCTGAGTGTAGAGCTAGAAGTAACTTTTGAGCATTACCAGATCCTGCCCCCAGAAAGAAAAATCTGCATTCTAACTCTTTTAACACCAATATAGATCATTAAAAAATAAAAGCTCTGTCTCACAGTTCATAGTCCTTGCAATTCAGTAAACCTGTTCCAGTCCTTGACATTGTGAGATTTTTCAAGTGTGTGGTTTTGTGTTGGTACTGAGCACCCAAGTGGGGAGCAGATTAAATCACAGACATGCTTTTTAGCTTCTCTTTCATTCTTTGCTTATCTTTTTTTTAAAATCTTATTCCAAATTCTGGTGGCTTTAGATAGTTTACTTATTCTATATCTTGCAATGAGATTCATTACTTGTTCCTGAACTGAATTTAGCTAAAGTTGAAAATGGCATAAAAAATCAATAGGATCATATTTATTTGCAGAAAAGGAAGGGAAAGAGAATCATGAAAGAAGACCTGCTGAGGGTCTGGGAACCTGAATGTCAAGTTTTCTAGAGAGGAAATGATGATTCCAAGAAGTGTCCCTTTTCCTTTTACTTTTTCCCAGTGGCCAATCTGTGGGGCTTAATTCTCTTAACTGCATGTATTCTATCAGTATTTTATCTGATCTACTCTGTGACAATCCTCCCTATGCTTTGCTAGCTTCCTTCTACTTTTTGAGAAACTTGTAGATCTTACTTGGGAAATCAATTCATTTCCCTATTTCCACACAAATGTGGATTTTTTTGAGGCTTAGAAAAAGATTAAAGCCCAATTTTACAGGCTGAAGTTGGATGAAAAGTCTGGACACAATATTATTGTTTAGAAAACCATAGTGAAAGACATAAACTAGGTTTCTCCCTATAGATACGAATGTATGTGCTCTTGGTAAGATGGAAATTTCTGTCCCGCATCAAACAGGCTAAAAGAAATCATGGAATATAGGCAATGACCCAAGTGTTAGGTACCAAAAACATTGGTCAGTATGTTAAAGTTCCCATATAAGCTTTGCTATTATACTTTTGTTAATGGTATCAAAAAATTAGAGCATGTGGAAAAGCATCATTTAATTTCCAAATATGAGCATCTAGATTCTTTTATTGGTCCAATATTATCTTTGTTTTGGTTTCTATAATGTCTAGTCTCAGGGCAAAAAAACGCAGGGCTATTTGCTCAAAATACTTCAATCCCTCCAGTTGACTTGTACCATAATTACTTTAGCCAGTTTGGGAATTTAAATCTCTCTAAATTAAAATCCTGTCAAGAGAGGTCTAACCTTAATCCTTTTATGAAATTCCTGTATAATTATTAATTAATTTATAAGAGATTAACTGGCAACCAATGAAATCAAGATAGTGATGACATAGTGAGCTTTTCTACTTATTTGTTGAGTGGCATGGCATTCTTCTTCAATTTCCCTAAACCCTGGAATTGGGATCTTTTGGTTTTGGCCACACCCAGAAGTGTTCTGGACTCAGGACTACATCATTCTCCATGCCCAGGGATTATTCCCTGCAGGACTCAGGGACCACATGAAGTGCAAGGCATTGAACCTGGGTTGACTACATGCAAGCCAAGTTCCTTGTCTGCTCTACTGTCTCTCTCTCCTCCCCTCCTTTTTTTTGTGAGCATGGGGATTAGGTGATAAAATCTCAGCCTTCTCTTCCAATTCTGCTTTGTGAGAGTTCCAAATGTGTTTCTGAACTGCTGACCAAGAATGAAGGTTGATGAAAGACTTCCTTCAGGGCTTTTGTAATTGTGCTCTTGGCACTCAGGCCAAATAATTGTGGGACTAGTGAAACAAAAAGTGTATGGCAGAGAATGAAAGGCATGGGGAACCCAGATTGCCCAGAATTGCTTAGTAGCAAACCCTGAACAGCTGCATCTCAGAAATGAGTTTGCAAGGGAAGAATATTGTCTGTGCTATCACAGCCCAACAGCAGAAACAGAAGCTGATAGAATCAGAGAGCATGCCAAGGCATTGTAGACATCTGCCTTGCAGAATGGCATCAAGCGGCTGTCTGGACACAGTAGGCAATCCCTCTCTTTGACTTTGAAAAGACCCTACAGCCCTCAAACTTCAGAGAGTAGGAAAACAGCAGGTCTGGTTTTTTCATGTCAATGTGATGTAATATATTTTGCTTGTTTGTTGTTGTTTTAAAGAGAGGAGAACTATAACCAATGTAATACCTGACCCAAAATATATAGTATTATTTATGTTGAACTTTTCTATATTCAGAGACCTAAGTTCAGTACTCTTATATCATCCCTTCTGTGTATCTTCATTTCCTCACTGATACAAATGGAGCATTTCTACTTTACCTAATACAGTAGTGACTAACAATTTCTGAATGCTTGCTATGCATTAGGAACTGGACTAATCTTCTCTGTGTGCTATTATTTAAAATAAATAATAATCTTTATTATGTTAAGTGAAATGAGTCAGAGGGAAAGGAATGGACACAGAATTGTCTTACTCATCTGTGAGATATGAAGATAAAAGAGATTATAGTAATAATATTCAGAGACAATAGAGATGAGGTCCAGGAGGACCAGCAAATTATTTGAAGATTGCCACAAAAAAGCAGTGAGTGCAATTAGAGCACTAAGTTTACTGACAACGATCATAACAATAATAGAGAGAGAGAGGCAGAACGCCTGTCCCAGAAACAGCAGGTGTTGGGGAGGAAATTGGGGGCATTGGGGGCAGTAAAGATGCACTAATGAAGGGTGCTGTACATTCTATGACTAAAACCCAACTATGACTATTTCCGTAACCATGATGCCTTAAAGAAATTATAAAAAAAAAAGAAAACCTAAAAAAATAAAATAAAATAAACAATAATCCTAAAATACAAGGGAGTTAATGGTACCCAGACTAGTAATGAATGAATTGAGTTTGTAGAATAAGGAACTTCATTTTTCCTGTTCTTCCTGATCTTGTTCTTCCTATATCACATGAGCACATTTGCAAAATTGCTCCAAAGAAGCTTTCTGTTTGATTCCTAGCTGTGGAAGCCATTTCTCTCAATGAAAGCCAAATAGATTATTTGTGCACAGCTGTATGACTGAGAGACTAGTGCGAGAACATCATGAGAAATAGAATATGAGCAACCCAACAGACTGTTGGTTTAAAAATGCATATGAATTTCAAGGCCTTCTTGATTGACATTCTAATGCTACCAAGAATAATGTCCATAAATGGAATCCATATGTTCCCTTCACCTTTCTCTCTGCATTGCCTGCTAGAATTTTCCTGGATTATACTTTCTAAACTCCAATTTTCATGATAGGAAACATGGGTATAGTACTTTCATTGGCCAGTGAGATTATAGTGAATGTGCTGCTGAAGTGGGAATATAGTAAACAGAAAAACTAAATGAGAAAGTAGATACTCAAGTTTTATGGCAGCAGTAAGTTAATATGAGTGTGAGGCCTAATTATAAGCACAGTGATTGCTGATTTATTATTTGCTACTAACTACAGGATTCCATCTTTCTAATTTCATAGAGGAGCCTTCCTCTGAGAAAATGTCCTCTTTCAAAAATATTAACATTTGCTATTTTTTTTCTTCTCTGAGAAATAAAATTTATCAAGGAGAATTTAATAGTCTTTACAGTAACTGCTAGGGGCAGGATAATGAGAAGGTAAGAAGGCAATTTCTGCTGTTTTGCTTATCTGTGAGCATGTTAATTGAATTAAAACTGCCCTGATTCTAGATGATACTCCATTTACTTTTTAAAAATAATTGCAGCTGGGACTAGAGAGATAATTTTATAGGTAAGGCACTTGCCTTGCATGTTTGTTCCCCAAGTTTTTACTCTGAGTACAGGCATATACTCTGTATTGAACTGCCATGTCTGATTCAAAACCTAATTAATAATAATAAAAAATAACACACAAATACCAATAATTTCTTTGTTTTTTTCAGGGGGTGATGGGAACAGGAAAGCAGGGAACCACACCCAGCAGTACTCAGGGTTTACTCCTGGCTCTGTGCTCAGGATCACCTCTGGCAGGGGTTGGGGGACCATTTGGTGTCATTTGAACAGGAATTAGTTCTGTTCAATGTGAACTCCCCATCAGCTGGACTCCTCTTGAGCCCCTCTTTTTGTGTTGTTGTTGATTGTTCTGTAAATTTTTCTTTGAGTTTGAGACATTCTATGTCAGAAAGATGAGTCACATTCAAGTGAATGAGAGAGCTCTTCACCTTTCACACAGTTTTCTCCCTTTGTTCCTTTGCTTGTCCTCCTTACTGCTGGCCCAGAGGCTGAAAGAGTGCTTTGATTCTCTTGAGTTATAACTGGAGGTGAATTTCCTTCAGTTAATAACATGTTCTATGTTGTTATTTAAGTGGGAGACTGGATAGCTTTGGATCTTTACATTCCCAATTATCTGCCAACAATCACTAGATTTTATGACAATCCAAGTTGTAAGCCTGGCTACTCGATCTGCAAATGGTTGTTGCATTTGACCCTCCCCACAATATGGGCATTGGATAATCTATATACCATTTTATAGATGAGATGTGCCTTGTAAAATATGAAGTCATATTTATATTTGACTCCAAGTGTTAAAAGCAGTGGATTTAATTCCTGAATAAAACTTTCATAGATTAGGAATTGAGGGAGTGAAATAATTGCCCACAAAGTTCATGTTGAGATGAATTAATTAAGAATCCTGTAGGCAGAGTATCTTCTATTATTTGAATTATCTTTCAGTCTAAGGTGAATGATGAGGGCCCTGTAAGAAGAGAATCTGATATTGGTTTAAGTGTTTGATGTATTTTTCATCATGGATTTTTTTTCTAGTTTTTAATCTTGTGAATAATAGATTAATGTACTAATTATCTTGATTGTTAGATTGTGCAGGGAGATTCTTGTTATTTTGGGACACATTTCAAAGTGCTTAGGGGTAATCTAAGCTTAAAACGAGGGGGTTACTCCTGAGTGCATTTTGCACTGCTGAGCACTGAATTGTGTCTCTTGCATCAATGATATGCATGCCTGACCAGGGAACTCACTCTCCAGTCCTACCAAGTTGTATTTTTGCTGCTGTTGTTGTTTGCTATTCTCTGAATTTTTTGTGTCTGAAATAAGTGTGGTACTCACTATACCCTAGTCCAAATCCTGTAGTGTAGGAATGAGGCTCAATAATTGTCTATCAGACCCTCTCAGTTTCCTCATAAAAACTTGGGCCCAAGAGACATTACAGAAAATACATTTCTTTTTCCTTGCATGCACCCCAATCCCAGTTCCAACCTTAGAAGTTCACAGCATCCCCTGAGTACTCCTGAGAACAGAGCCAGGAATATCCTCTCAGCACAGGGTGGTGAGGCCCATCACTTTCACCCCTCACCCCATAAAGGGACCAAAATAAATTACCTAACATTACCAAAATAAATTGGAGGCTGGAGCTCTTTATACTAACAGCAAGTGGAGCTAAAACAATGTGACAGGTGATCAGCAAGAGGGTGTGACCTATTAATAAAGACTGACTTAATGTACCAGGGAAAAAAAGTACAAAGTTCTTGAACTGCACATGTCTGTTAAGTACTAATTCTTTCTCCTTCCACCAGTAATTTGAAATAAACACAAATACAAGCAAGTAGAATTTAGATGAGAAAGAAGCACTTGCCAATGTAAGAAGTGAGGTTTGAATTCATTTTTTAGGAAAATTGCTAAAAAAAGGTATTGGGGCAATGGTCCTCAAACTACAGCCCGTGGGCCACATATTGTATTTATTTCCATTTTGTTTCTTCACTTCGAAATAAGATCTATGCAGTGTGCATAGAAATTTGTTCATAATTTTTGTTTTTACTATAATATGGCCCTCCAACAGTCTGAAGGACAGTGAACTGGCCCCCTGTTTAAAAAGTTTGAGGACCCCTGTGGGGTGTAGCTCAGTGGTAGTGTATGTCTTGTGTGTTTGAGGCCCTGGGTTTAATTTCTTACAATAGTACTTCCCTTCCACTCTAAATGAGAATGGAAAGTTTGAATGCTTTGTCTTGGTATAATAAGAAATAGAAACTTTAAGCAAATTAGGAAGAGTCTATAAAAGAAAATAGTCCTGTAATTTTATTGATCACCGAAGAAATGTTTGATCTTACTTTCTGAGTGTCATGTACTCCTTCAATTTCAGGTCAAGTTAATTTTCTGTGGTTACTTGAATCTTAGCTTTGAAAGATTATCCCTTCTATGCATTTGATTCTGCTTCTTTATTTTAACTCTGTACCTTACCATTATTCTCCCTCTCCCTCACTTGTAGATCTAGGTCCTGGATTGGACCCTTTGTAACTCTTTGAGTTGACTCTTCTGCTTTAAAAATAACATTGGCATTTTCCTTTTATAATTATTGTATAGTGTGCTCATTGTGGCTTTTTATTGTTTTTTTGGGGCCACACTCAACAATGCTCTGGGGTTACTCCTGGCTTTGCACTCAGAAATTGCTCTTGGCAGGCTGTGGGATGCTGGGTATTGAGCATGGGTCTTTCCTGATTTGGCTGTGTGCATGTCGAACGCCCTACTGTGGTGCCCCCTAACCCCATTGTGGTATTTTCGTCCTCCTAGACTGAGTAATTTCACCATTCATCAACAAATCACCTTTCAACCACATTGTGTTTTCTTGAATATAGGTCAACAAAGATCTAGACTTGGTGAGAGAATCACATAGGGCTTTGATCTGCACTGAATATTCAATTTAGCATAGTCTTCTGCTGAAAGGATAAATCAGCAATACTTATTGAATGAATAAGCAATAACTCAAGTACCATTTAATTCACTCCAAATTGGATTCCTACTAATATCCACATAGAAAATTTTAACATACTTAAATGCAATGCATTTTCTAGCAAAGCCACCATTTGAGTAATCAAGAAGATAAAAGAAATAAAAAGGCTGTGATACTTTACATGTGATCTGGTAAACAGCCCTGTACTCTCACCACCAAGACTGTGGCTTCTATCTTTTGAACAGGTCTATAATTTGCTAATGTGCTCTGTGTTATTTGGAAATTTTCAGCACCTTGAATAGACATATTTTATCCACATCTCATTCAACAATATGATGAAGAAATGCTTAGAGACCTTATGGAAATTACTTAGAAAATTATTTAGAAAATATGAAAATTCACTGAGAACATTAACAGTTGCCAAATCACTACAGGTTGGCTTTCAGATATATGGAGGATAGGAAGGTCTTGCCAGAGAAAATGGATATTTTCTAGAACCTCCAGGCTTAGGGTTCTCAGTGGAGGGGTTTATCATGCTAGTGAGGCTCCCATACAAATGGAACACTGATTTGAGAGGGCACTCTTAGTTGTGCTCAGAATATCTGGGTGCCACTCCTGGTATGTAACCTGGTTTCAGAGCTGTGTAGGATAAATGGGTCAGTTTTGGGTTTGGTGATATGATGCTGCTCAGGCCCAGTATTTCTGGGGATCACTGGGGCTATATGGAGATGTACTGGTTGTTGGGGACATATAAAGATGGGGACAAAATTTTGTGACTCAACATGCTAAACATGTAGTCCAGCACTTGGATCATACACTCAAGCTGTGGTCATGGCTAACTCCTGGTTCTGTATTTAGGGGTCATTTTGGTGGTGCCTGGGGATCAGATGAGGTGTCAGGGTTGGTCACATGCAATGCACACACCTCTGTGAAAATTCTATCCTATCTCTGCACCCAAAGAACTTTGAATTATTTCCCTAGCCCCAGGCAGGGATATTTAATATCCTGAAGCCATTTTTTCTAGAAGAAAAAAATATCAAAATTAGTAAATATTTCCAAGATTTAGTTTGTGAATATGTCTACTCATGGTGACAAAATTTTCCTAAATATTCATGTTTTGCTCTTTTTGGTTTCAGAATTCAAACTTGGGAATGAATAATTTTTAGACCCTGTTACATTACTTTATTTCTCTAGTAATTTTATTTTCTCTGGTTTTATTTCCATTTATTTTAGTTCAATGTCTTTCCTCTATTCTCTTTAGATTTTGTTCCCCATCATTTCTTCTGCATATAGACACAGGTATGAGGTGGCTGTCTTGTTTTGGTAGTAGATACCTCACGTTCTTTTGATAAGGAGGCTCAGGATAGAAGGTGATAGAGATTGTTCAAGAGCCAAAATTGGACTATCCTTTGGCTGGGGTCTATGAGCAGACCAACCCAGGTGATATTTCTGCATATGTCCCAACTTCAAAAAATGGGACCAGAGTGATAACAAATCAATTAGGAAATGTGCCTTGTGCACATCGCCCAACTGTGATCTCTAGTACCAACTATGCTTCCAGAAGCACCACCAGTTGCTTCTAATGACTGGAATACAGGAGTGCAGAAGTGCAGAATCCCAGGAGTACAGACCCAGGAGTAATTCCTGATAATAGCTAATTACAATCTAAAAACCAAATTAAAAAAATGAGGGTGTTACATTTTCTCTTGATTTCCTTTATGTCACTCTCCTTTTCCTTGCCTTGCTTAGTCATAAAAATCAAAAGTATCCCAGTGTGGGTACTGGCACACTACCATGAAAACCACTAATATTAAGACTGCCTGATGGGAAAGGGTAAAAGTTTTACCTGAACCACAAATTTCCTCCAAGAATGGGCCCTGAGAGGATTCAGGGTTTACTCATGGGGTAGATCATTTACTTGTTTCTCTCCATTTGCACAAATTCAAATGGAATCAAAGTGTCATTTTCCATTATGCTTGTGCTACTGACTCCAATGATCCTTTAAGGCCTGACATTTTATCATAAAAATTGGGCAAAATCTGTAAGGGTAGCAAGTTAAGGCCAGAGGCATATAATCTGATTTTCTAATTTGGTGGTGCTCTTTCTGTCCTTAAGAAAACTGTGGACACTTTGGAGTTTTTGTTTATTAAGAAGGTGAATATTTATCAACAAAATTTTATGAATGTTTAAATACTTACCTTCTACTAGCTGAGGTGCTAGAAATATTTTCCGATTGCTCTCTGGAAATGTCATTATGTGATTCTATTTGTCCTACTTAACAATGAAAACAAATATTGGCTGTATCTGGGCTCTGAAGAGGTCTAGTGTAATAATAGCACAAAATATCAAAATACTGAGACTAGAAAGAGTTCATGAATGTGGAATTGCTTTTGTATTTTTTTATCATTCAGAATTAGGTTTTTGTAGACCCCTAACTATCTTTTGTTTTCAGGGGAAGGGACTCACAGACCACACAGGTTTCAATATTTCAGTTTGAGCCTGGGATGAAGTTCTTTCTACACCCCATCACCCAAATATCCCTTTCTCAGCTACACCTACTTTTTTTTTTTTTTGGTTTTTGGGCCACACCCGGTGACGTTCAGGGGTTACTCCTGGCTATACGCTCAGAAGTCGCTCCTGGCTTGGGGGACCATATGGGACGCCGGGGGATCGAACCGCGGTCCGTCTCCTAGGCTAGCGCAGGTAAGGCAGGCACCTTACCTCGAGCGCCACCGCCCGGCCCCAGCTACACCTACTTTTAACTTTTGTCTTGCTTCTTTTTTTTTTTTTATCCAAAATGTTATACAATACTCATTGCTTAAACCAGTGCTTCCTCTTCTTTACAAACTTGTTATTTTGCTAGTGTTTGTCTTTTTAAAATGTGGCACCACTGTCCTTTAGTTAGTTGATCCAAAAACTTCAGCCTGACCTTATAATATCACCTATAAAGTCAATCTCTATTTATGAGTTATTCTATAAGACTTCTTTTTTCCTTTTATTTAAACACTGTGATTACAAATTTATTCATTTTCTCTATATTCCTTACTACTATCACCTAAATCTCTGTAGTTTCTGTATCCACATCACTAATCCAACTTAAATTTATTCAGCCTTCCCCCTTCTACTCAAATCCATTCTCCTTATCACTGGAATCCACTCCCTTGTATTCTTCACACATAAATTATAAAACGTACTAGATGGTAATTATTCACTTTTCTTTACAAGTCTATTAATTTTCTAACTCTGTTTCCATGAACCCTTAATGTTTGCCCTTTAGCAATGCCCAGCTGTTGGTAGTTCACTGTATTTAACAATTTTGCTTATCAAATCCCCACTGCCAATATTAGTCTTTGCCTATTTGCTAAGTTAACTTAGACTCATTCTTCAAGAGTCAACTCACACCATCCCTCCAGCCAGCCCTTTCAAGTATTTCTATCTTCCTATCTTTTATCACACTAGGTTAGTTTTACTTTTCCTGTTGGTATAAAATTCTGGACATATGGCTGCTATTACATGCATTGTATGGGATTATGGTGATCTGTTCTTGTATTTGCTTTCCTCAATATGTCTCTGTATTCTCTGTGCATCATTTGCATATATAGCACCACCCAGAGTTCTTGACACACAGGAGGTGCTAAATAGATGTAAGTTTGACACATTTACAGCAAATTTAGTGTAGATTTGAAGAACCATCCTTTTCCCACAGAGTCAAATGGGGGCAGCTTTGGGGAAAATAGCAGACTGAAAAAAAATTTAACATCTTTGTATTTGTTCCTGTGACAGAAATTCTGATTTAAACTTCTGGAAAGGTTTTCAATGTTCTCCACTACTAGGAAATAATGACCTCCTATTTTCTTGAATACCATGAAATATCAATTGAGGAATTTTTTTTTACCTACAATGGTATTTTCTATCAAAACTGAGATAAATAAGAAGAAATGTTCACTGACAATAATGACTATAGATAAGTTCTGTCAGCTAAAAGAAAATGCCAATCACAGATGTCAGATGTGTGAAGACCATGCTGAATTTTATACAAAAGTAAGATTTATAAAATAATAGCTTCAGAGACTGTCATAATTATATTCAGAAAGTGAAGTACAAGGGAAATGCACATTTGTGTGGTTGCCCAATCCATAAGGATTGGGGTGTCTGCAGAAATAGTAAGGTGCATGCCTTGCACACAGCTGACCTGGGTTGATTCTAGCATTCCATCTGATCCCTGAACACAGTGACAGGAGTAGACCCACTGGGTATGACCAAAAGAAAAGCAAAGAAAGAAAAGAAGTTAAAAAAAAAAAAAAAAAGGACCAGAGTAGTCCATCCTCCTTTCCTTAACATTTATTTCCAGACCGTGTTTTGCTTGAATTATTGTCAAGGTGTCTCACAGGATCTAATTTATATTCTCTTTCTCTTTGCCACATGAATTCTGAAGCAATTTATGTGTAGAAGTCTGAAATACTCTCTTTACCATAAGCCTATGTGGCACTCGTAGGCTTACTTTTTCCTATCTAGAGGGGTTATTTCTATGATCTAAAAGGCCCCCTCAGTTCTTTCCTTTCTTTGATATTTGCCAGAAACAGGTGTTCTCCAATCTACTTCCAGTGCAGAATTTTCTGTTGTTGTCGGCAATTACATGTGCTTTTAGTAATAATGGTTGTTTGCACATTAATGATAAAATCACTTAAAAATTAGTTTTTCTTCCCCTTCCCCATATGTGCACAAATGCAAATGAATACAAACAGGGGCAGACCTAATTGTTCCTTTGTTATAAGTAAAGACCATCTCATCATAATAAAGCACATTTAATAATTATGTCTAATGAGCAAATGAGAGCAATAGTGCAAGGAAACAAGAGCCCATTCCGTGAAATGCTTGTCTTATCTTTTAATTGAAAAACGTTTCTTCTTCTTTCCCCTCAAGTAGGCTGAGATGCACTGTGGAGCTTCCATGCTTTTGTCAAAGATGAAGGTATTTGAAATTCTGCTTCTTTGCTGTTTACTGGGTGAAATCCTGGGAAAGGTGCAAGGAGAAGAGAAAAGAGCTGTTGGATGTGGGGCTTAGTTTTTACTCTGGATTATATGGCAGATTGGCTTCAGCAGACACTGAGCTGCAGGCACCCATCCATTCATACCCTGTGTTATTCCCAGGATTATGCAGCAAAACAGTTTAATGATCACAAGCTAATGTTATGGTGTGGAAGTACTTGATTTCTGGTCCTGCTTGTGTGACTTTACTGATTAGTGATTTTAGGAAGTTGCTAAGATATTTTAAAACATACTGACTGTAACTATACAAGGGACTTTCTGAGAGTACCTACAATGCAAGAATTTTGGAAAAAAAAAGTTATTTTAATGAATGTCATATAGTTAGGCACATTGAATATTCTCTCTGAGGAAAACATAACAGGAGGTTGAAAGAACAATATGATATAATTAAATAAAGATAAAATTGGAAGTTGAACGAAGATGAATTCCTATCAAGTCCTTACTTTGGAAATGACAAATGGAACTTTGAGGGTCATCATGGCCCAAATTTGTAACATAAAGTAGAGAGATTAATGATTTATATGGCAGTTAAGAGGAACAATAGGATCATGTACGTATGTATGTATGTACTAGACAACTCGGTGTCTATGAATGTACTAGATACCTAGGTGTCTAGTAGACAGTCTACCATACAACTAAGCAAATTCCATTGATCTTTGTCCTTTCCCCTTCCCAGCCCCTCAACAAACGTGAGAAGCAGAATGGCCATATTCATATTTGGCAGAGGCAGGACCAGTCCAGAGTCTCATTCTTACTGGGTGCTAACTACTTCCTAATGTTGGAGAAATACGATTGATGCTGAATTGAACTTAGCTTGATTTATACTCTTCCCAAAAGACTTTTTAATGATATTAACCTTTATGTCCTGTTTTGCTCAATATTCCCACAAAACTCATAATTCTGGAGCAAGCTTAGTTTTGAAATTGTTTCATGGTATAGTTCTGATAGTACTAGCTGACAACCATTGTACTTCCTCCAACCCCTACCGCACAAACCTCTCTTTTTAGTACTTGTATTTCTCCGCACTGAGCTTTTACTTGTCACTGGATCATTTATTAGCAGTGTTTCAACTAATGATTGGTGGCATTTTCCCCAGGTTTCTAGTCTTTCCTTAGTGAATCTAAGCTTCATTTTCTTCTGTAGGGTGGTTTGATAACACACAATTTACTGAGTGTTGTCTCATACATCTGCTATCCTCATATCGTCTTTATTTCTTTATATGGTTTACAGCTGATATTGCTAGAGACAGTACAGCAATATTGGCCAGAGATATAGGCATAAAAGTTCAGTGTGTAGGTCAGCACTTGGGGCCATGGTGCTAGAGATTATCAGGGCTACCCTGGCTACGTTGAGTTGGGGGATTACCAGACCTTTTACTCAGCAGTTCTATGGGGATATGAGGTAGAGGGGATTAGCCTCAGAGCCTCTCATATGCCAGGCATATACATCACCATTTTAACTATCTGATAAATACATGACCCATAGCCTCAAACCTATTCTCAAAATTTGCTTCTAATGAAGCTCAGACTAAGATACATGGCTACCTTAATACATCTACTCAATTGTGCAAAGGGAAAATTATCAAATATAGACATTGCGAATTATTGACAGAACTAGTTGGATTTGATCTTAAGCTTAATATGTAGGTTGTGTTACCAAAACCCTAAAATGTTACTAGGAAGAAACAGAGATTTTTAGTCTTTGATTCTTGATTTCTATGTCCCCCAGAGAGAAGAATTCACTTAAGACCCAAGATAGAAGGATGACAGAAATTTTACTAATAAAAGATAGGAAAGAAAGGATACATATTAGAGACTTATTGCAAAGTGGAAGGAAAGAATATTCTTTCTATTTATACTGTGGAGGTTTTCATTTTCCATCTTTATTCTCAATTCTGAGTGTTCTTAAAATTTTTCTGTTTCTACATTTTTTCCTGGGAGTAGAAGTCCAGGCCCCATTATAGTCTTATCTCCTGCACATTAATCTCTACGAATCCTACGTTTTGTGTTTGTGTGTATTTTTTTTTCAGATCCAAAGCTCAGTATTTGAGTTTTGAGATCCAGAGCTCTCCTGTGGCATTCACTCCCTTACATTTCTAGGTTTATACATATGTCCTGAAGCTTTCTGCAGGCTTCCTGCTTGCAAGTGCCAGAGAAGCCTCAAGGTACAGCATAACAAATATTTGATTCAGCTCAGGAGAAGTGCCTGGAGTTTTGCCCAAACCCAGTTGTTTGCAGAAGCAATCATTGAAGTATAGAGGTTAGCAGAGAGGCGATGGGGTAGGCATCAGGAGTCTCCCCTGTAGCTTCTTTCTGGAAACTTCTTTCTTTCTCCAGGCCATTCATCTTAACATTGTTGACTCCATGGATCATAAGGATGAGGAAATTAGGTGGAAAGATGGACTTTATAATCAAAAAATGTTTATTTCTAGTGACTATTTTATGATTTTTTAATTTTTTTAATTTTTTTA